>NC_134653.1:21767716-21827360 GCF_030463565.1 Pelecanus crispus | reverse complement strand
TTCTCCTTTGCAGGAAAATCTCTCCTAAGGGATCCACCAGGACTCCTCTCAGGTCTCTGCTGCACTCTTCGGAGCTCTGCTTTCAGGTCCTAAAATCCCAGGTAGCTACCCCAGATTCCTCCCAGGAAGCTACCCAAAAGTTGTTTCGTCCCTTAATGCAAAATGGCTCCTTCCGAGCATCCACCCAAGACGCCTCCCAGGCAGCTCCTGGAGGGCTTTGACCTCTGCTCGCTGGGTCCTAATATCCCTGGCAGCAGCCACACACTCCTCCAAGGAAGCTACCCAAAATGGTCTTTTCTCCTTTGCAGGAAAATCTCTCCTAATGGATCCACCCAGGACTCTCTCAGGTCTCTGCTGCACTCTTCGGAGCTCTGCTTTCAGTCCTAGAATCCAGGTAGCTACCCCAGATTCCTCCGAGGAAGCTACCCAAAAGGTTGTTTCCTCCCTTAATGCAAAATGGGCTCCTCCAGCATCCACCCAAGGACTCCTCCCAGGCAGCTCCCAGGAGGGCTTTGACCTCTTCTTTCGCATCCTAACGTCCCAGGTAGCAGCCCCAGATTCCTCCAAGGAAGCTACCCAAATGGTCTTTTCCTGCTTTGCAGGAAAATCTCTCCTAAGGGATCCACCCAGGACTCCTCTCAGGTCTCTGCTGCACTCTTCAGAGCTCTGCTTTCAGGTCCATAGAATCCCAGGTAACAACCCCAGATTCCTCCGAGGAAGCTACCCAAAAGGTTGTTTCCTCCCTTAATGCAAAATCATTCCACCGGGATCCACCCAAGACTCCTCCCAGGCAGCTCCAGGAGGGCTTTGACCTCTTCTTTTGCATCCTAAGGTCCCAGGTAGCAGCCCCAGACTCCTCCAAGGAAGCTACCCAAAATGGTCTTTCCTGCTTTGCAGGAAAATCTCTTCGGAGCTCCGCTTTCAGGTCCTAAAATCCCAGGTAGCAACCCCAGATTCCTCCGAGGAAGCTACCCAAAAGGTTGTTTCCTCCCTTAATGCAAAATGGCTCCTCCAGCATCCGACCCCAAAACTCCTCCCCAGGCAGCTCCTGGAGGGCTTTGACCTCTGCTCGCGGGTCCTAATATCCCTGGCAGCAGCCCCACACTCCTCCAAGGAAGCTACCCAAAATGGTCTTTTCTCCTTTGCAGGAAAATCTCTCCTAAGGGATCCACCCAGGACTCCTCTCAGGTCTCTGCTGCACTCTTCGGAGCTCTGCTTTCAGGTCCTAAAATCCCAGGTAGCTACCCCAGATTCCTCCGAGGAAGCTACCCAAAAGGTTGTTTCCTCCCTTAATGCAAAATGGCTCCTCCAGCATCCACCCAAGACTCCTCCCAGGCAGCTCCTGGAGGGCTTTGACCTCTGCTCGCGGGTCCTAATATCCCTGGCAGCAGCCACACACTCCTCCAAGGAAGCTACCCAAAATGGTCTTTTCTCCTTTGCAGGAAAATCTCTCCTAATGGATCCACCCAGGACTCCTCTCAGGTCTCTGCTGCACTCTTCGGAGCTCTGCTTTCAGGTCCTAGAATCCCAGGTAGCTACCCCAGATTCCTCCGAGGAAGCTACCCAAAAGGTTGTTTTCCTCCCTTAATGCAAAAATGGCTCCTCCAGCATCCACCCAAGGACTCCTCCCCAGGCAGCTCCAGGAGGGCTTTGACCTCTTCTTTCGCATCCTAACGTCCCAGGTAGCAGCCCCAGATTCCTCCAAGGAAGCTACCCAAAATGGTCTTTCTGCTTTGCAGGAAAATCCTCTCCTAAGGGATCCACCAGGACATCCTCTCAGGTCTCTGCTGCACTCTTCAGAGCTCTGCTTTCAGGTCCTAGAATCCCAGGTAGCAACCCCAGATTCCTCCGAGGAAGCTACCCAAAAGGTTGTTTCCTCCTTAATGCAAAATCATTCCACCGGGATCCACCCAAGACTCCTCCCAGGCAGCTCCTGGAGGGTTTTGACCTCTTCTTTTGCATCCTAAGGTCCAGGTAGCAGCCCCAGACTCCTCCAAGGAAGCTACCAAAATGGTCTTTTCCTGCTTTGCAGGAAAATCTCTTTATAGCTCCGCTTTCAGGTCCTAAAATCCCAGGTAGCAACCCCAGATTCCTCCGAGGAAGCTACCCAAAAGGTTGTTTCCTCCCTTAATGCAAAATGGCTCCTCCAGCATCCACCCAAGACTCCTCCCCGGCAGCTCCTGGAGAGGCTTTGACCTCTGCTCGCGGGTCCTAATATCCTGGCAGCAGCCCCACACTCCTCCAAGGAAGCTACCCAAAATGGTCTTTTCTCCTTTGCAGGAAAATCTCTCCTAAGGGATCCACCCAGGACTCTCTCAGGTCTCTGCTGCACTCTTCGGAGCTCTGCTTTCAGGACCTAGAATCCCAGGTAGCAACCCCAGATTCCTCCGAGTAAGCTACCCAAAAAGGGTTGTTTCCTCCCTTAATGCAAAATCGTTCCACCAGGATCCACCCAAGACTCCTCCAGGCAGCTCCAGGAGGGCTTTGACCTCTTCTTTTGCATCCTAAGGTCCCAGGTAGCAGCCCCAGACTCCTCCAGGAAGCTACCCCAAAATGGTCTTTCCTGCTTTGCAGGAAAATCTCTTCGGAGCTCCGCTTTCAGGTCCTAAAATCCCAGGTAGCAACCCCAGATTCCTCCCAGGAAGCTACCCAAAAGGTTGTTTCCTCCCTTAATGCAAAATGGCTCCTCCAGCATCCACCCAAGACTCCTCCAGGCAGCTCCTGGAGGGCTTTGACCTCTGCTCGCGGGTCCTAATATCCCTGGCAGCAGCCCACACTCCTCCAAGGAAGCTACCCAAAATGGTCTTTTCTCCTTTGCAGGAAAATCTCTCCTAAGGGATCCACCCAGGACTCCTCTCAGGTCTCTGCTGCACTCTTCGGAGCTCTGCTTTCAGGACCTAGAATCCCAGGTAGCAACCCCCAGATTCCTCCGAGGAAGCTACCCAAAAGGTTGTTTCCTCCCTTAATGCAAAATCGTTCCACCGGGATCCACCCAAGACTCCACCCAGGCAGCTCCAGGAGGGCTTTGACCTCTTCTTTCGCATCCGAAGATCCAGGTAGCAGCCCCAGACTCCTCCAAGGAAGCTACCCAAAATGGTCTTTCCTGCTTTGCAGGAAAATCTCTTCGGAGCTCCGCTTTCAGGTCCTAAAATCCCAGGTAGCAACCCCAGATCCTCCGAGGAAGCTACCCAAAAGGTTGTTTCCTCCCTTAATGCAAAATGGCTCCTCCAGCATCCCACCCAAGACTCCTCCCCGGCAGCTCCTGGAGGCTTTGACTCTTCTTTCGCATCCAAATATCCCAGGTAGCAGCCCCAGACTCCTCCAAGGCAGCTACCCAAATGGTCTTTCCTGCTTTGCAGGAAAATCTCTCCTAAGGGATCCACCCAGGACTTCTCTCGGGTCTCTGCTGCACTCTTCGGAGCTCTGCTTTCAGGTCCTAGAATCCCAGGTAGCAACCCCAGATTCCTCCGAGGAAGCTACCCAAAAGGTTGTTTCCTCCCTTAATGCAAAATCGTTCCACCAGGATCCACCCAAGACTACTCCCAGGCAGCTCCTGGAGGGCTTTGACCTCTTCTTTTGCATCCTAAGGTCCCAGGTAGCAGCCCCAGACTCCTCCAAGGAAGCTACCCAAAATGGTCTTTCCTGCTTTGCAGGAAAATCTCTTCGGAGCTCCGCTTTCAGGTCTAAAATCCCAGGTAGCAACCCCAGATTCCTCCGAGGAAGCTACCCAAAAGGTTGTTTCCTCCCTTAATGCAAAATGGCTCCTCCAGCATCGACCCCAAAACTCCTCCCAGGCAGCTCCTGGAGGGCTTTGACCTCTGCTCGCGGGTCCTAATATCCCTGGCAGCAGCCCCACACTCCTCCAAGGAAGCTACCCAAAATGGTCTTTTCTCCTTTGCAGGAAAATCTCTCCTAAGGGATCCACCCAGGACTCCTCTCAGGTCTCTGCTGCACTCTTCGGAGCTCTGCTTTCAGGTCCTAAAATCCCAGGTAGCTACCCCAGATTCCTCCCAGGAAGCTACCCAAAAGGTTGTTTCCTCCCTTAATGCAAAATGGCTCCTTCCGGATCCACCCAAGACTCCTCCCAGGCAGCTCCTGGAGGGCTTTGACCTCTGCTCGCGGGTCCTAATATCCCTGGCAGCAGCCCCAACACTCCTCCAAGGAAGCTACCCAAAATGGTCTTTTCTCCTTTGCAGGAAAATCTCTCCTAATGGATCCACCAGGACTTCTCTCAGGTCTCTGCTGCACTCTTCGGAGCTCTGCTTTCAGGTCCTAGAATCCCAGGTAGCAACCCCAGATTCCTCCGAGGAAGCTACCCAAAGGTTGTTTCCTCCCTTAATGCAAAATCGTTCCACAGGATCCACCCAAGACTCCACCCAGGCAGCTCCAGGAGGGCTTTGACCTCTTCTTTCGCATCCGAAGATCCCAGGTAGCAGCCCCAGACTCCTCCAAGGAAGCTACCCAAAATGGTCTTTCCTGCTTTGCAGGAAAATCTCTTCGGAGCTCCGCTTTCAGGTCCTAAAATCCCCAGTAGCAACCCCAGATTCCTCCCAGGAAGCTACCCAAAAGGTTGTTTCCTCCCTTAATGCAAAATGGCTCCTCCAGCATCCACCCAAGACTCCTCCCCGGCAGCTCCAGGAGGGCTTTGACCTCTTCTTTCGCATCCAAATATCCAAGGTAGCAGCCACACACTCCTCCAAGGAAGCTACCCAAAATGGTCTTTTCTCCTTGCAGGAAAATCTCTCCTAAGGGATCCACCCAGGACTTCTCTCAGGTCTCTGCTGCACTCTTCGGAGCTCTGCTTTCAGGTCCTAGAATCCAGGTAGCAACCCCAGATTCCTCCGAGGAAGCTACCCAAAAGGTTGTTTCCTCCCTTAATGCAAAATCGTTCCACCAGGATCCACCCAAGACTACTCCAGGCAGCTCCTGGAGGGCTTTGACCTCTTCTTTTGCATCCTAAGGTCCCAGGTAGCAGCCCCAGACTCCTCCAAGGAAGCTACCCAAAATGGTCTTTCCTGCTTTGCAGGAAAATCTCTTCGGAGCTCCGCTTTCAGGTCCTAAAATCCCAGGTAGCAACCCCCAGATTCCTCCCAGGAAGCTACCCAAAAGGTTGTTTCCTCCCTTAATGCAAAATGGCTCCTCCAGCATCCACCCCAAAACTCCTCCCAGGCAGCTCCTGGAGGGCTTTGACCTCTGCTCGCGGGTCCTAATATCCCTGGCAGCAGCCCCACACTCCTCCAAGGAAGCTACCCAAAATGGTCTTTTCTCCTTTGCAGGAAAATCTCTCCTAAGGGATCCACCCAGGACTCCTCTCAGGTCTCTGCTGCACTCTTCGGAGCTCTGCTTTCAGGTCCTAAAATCCCAGGTAGCTACCCCAGATTCCTCCCAGGAAGCTACCCAAAAGGTTGTTTCGTCCCTTAATGCAAAATGGCTCCTTCCGGATCCACCCAAGACGCCTTCCAGGCAGCTCCTGGAGGGCTTTGACCTCTGCTCGCGGGTCCTAATATCCCTGGCAGCAGCCACACACTCCTCCAAGGAAGCTACCCAAAATGGTCTTTTCTCCTTTGCAGGAAATCTCTCCTAATGGATCCACCCAGGACTTCTCTCAGGTCTCTGCTGCACTCTTCGGAGCTCTGCTTTCAGGTCCTAGAATCCCAGGTAGCTACCCCAGATTCCTCCGAGGAAGCTACCCAAAAGGTTGTTTCCTCCCTTAATGCAAAATGGCTCCTCCAGCATCCACCCAAGACTCCTCCCCGGCAGCTCCTGGAGGGCTTTGACCTCTTCTTTCGCATCCTAACGTCCCAGGTAGCAGCCCCAGATTCCTCCAAGGAAGCTACCCAAAATGGTCTTTCCTGCTTTGCAGGAAAATCTCTCTAAGGGATCCACCCAGGACTCCTCTCAGGTCTCTGCTGCACTCTTCAGAGCTCTGCTTTCAGGTCCTAGAATCCCAGGTAACAACCCCAGATTCCTCCGAGGAAGCTACCCAAAGGTTGTTTCCTCCCTTAAATGCAAAATCATTCCACCGGGATCCACCCAAGACTCCTCCCAGGCAGCTCCAGGAGGGCTTTGACCTCTTCTTTTGCATCCTAAGGTCCCAGGTAGCAGCCCCAGACTCCTCCAAGGAAGCTACCCAAAATGGTCTTTCCTGCTTTGCAGGAAAATCTCTTCGGAGCTCCGCTTTCAGGTCCTAAAATCCCAGGTAGCAACCCCAGATTCCTCCGAGGAAGCTACCCAAAAGGTTGTTTCCTCCCTTAATGCAAAATGGCTCCTCCAGCATCCACGCAAGACTCCTCCCCGGCAGCTCCTGGAGGGCTTTGACCTCTTCTTTCGCATCCAAAGATGCCAGGTAGCAGCCCCAGACTCCTCCAAGGAAGCTACCCAAAATGGTCTTTTCTGCTTTGCAGGAAAATCTCTCCTAAGGGATCCACCCAGGACTCCTCTCAGGTCTCTGCTGCACTCTTCGGAGCTCTGCTTTCAGGTCCTACAATCCCAGGTAGCAACCCCAGATTCCTCCGAGGAAGCTACCCAAAAGGTTGTTTCCTCCCTTAATGCAAAATCGTTCCACCGGGATCCACCCAAGACTCCTCCCAGGCAGCTCCTGGAGGGCTTTGACCTCTTCTTTTGCATCCTAAGGTCCCAGGTAGCAGCCCCAGACTCCTCCAAGGAAGCTACCCAAAATGGTCTTTCCTGCTTTGCAGGAAAATCTCTTCGGAGCTCCGCTTTCAGGTCCTAAAATCCCAGGTAGCAACCCCAGATTCCTCCGAGGAAGCTACCCAAAAGGTTGTTTCCTCCCTTAATGCAAAATGGCTCCTCCAGCATCCACGCAAGACTCCTCCCAGGCAGCTCCTGGAGGGCTTTGACCTCTTCTTTCGCATCCTAACGTCCCAGGTAGCAGCCCCAGATTCCTTCAAGGAAGCTACCCAAAATGGTCTTTCCTGCTTTGCAGGAAAATCTCTCCTAAGGGATCCACCCAGGACTCCTCTCAGGTCTCTGCTGCACTCTTCAGAGCTCTGCTTTCAGGTCCTAGAATCCCAGGAAGCAACCCCAGATGCCTCCGAGGAAGCTACCCAAAAGGTTGTTTCCTCCCTTAATGCAAAATCGTTCCACCGGGATCCACCCAAGACTACTCCCAGGCAGCTCCTGGAGGGCTTTGACCTCTTCTTTCGCATCCTAAGGTGCCAGGTAGCAGCCCCAGACTCCTCCAAGGAAGCTACCCAAAATGGTCTTTCCTGCTTTGCAGGAAAATCTCTTCGGAGCTCCGCTTTCAGGTCCTAAAATCCCACGTAGCAACCCCAGATTCCTCCGAGGAAGCTACCCAAAAGGTTGTTTCCTCCCTTAATGCAAAATGGCTCCTCCAGCATCCACCCAAGACTCCTCCCCGGCAGCTCCAGGAGGGCTTTGACCTCTTCTTTCGCATCCTAACGTCCAAGGTAGCAGCCCCAGACTCCTCCAAGGAAGCTACCCAAAATGGTCTTTCCTGCTTTGCAGGAAAATCTCTTCGGAGCTCCGCTTTCAGGTCCTAAAATCCCAGGTAGCAACCCCAGATTCCTCCGAGGAAGCTACCCAAAAGGTTGTTTCCTCCCTTAATGCAAAATGGCTCCTCCAGCATCCACCCAAGACTCCTCCCCGGCAGCTCCTGGAGGGCTTTGACCTCTTCTTTCGCATCCAAATATCCCAGGTAGCAGCCCCAGACTCCTCCAAGGCAGCTACCCAAAATGGTCTTTCCTGCTTTGCAGGAAAATCTCTCCTAAGGGATCCACCCAGGACTTCTCTCGGGTCTCTGCTGCACTCTTCGGAGCTCTGCTTTCAGGTCCTAGAATCCCAGGTAGCAACCCCAGATTCCTCCGAGGAAGCTACCCAAAAGGTTGTTTCCTCCCTTAATGCAAAATCATTCCACCGGGATCCACCCAAGACTACTCCCAGGCAGCTCCAGGAGGGCTTTGACCTCTTCTTTTGCATCCTAAGGTCCCAGGTAGCAGCCCCAGACTCCTCCAAGGAAGCTACCCAAAATGGTCTTTCCTGCTTTGCAGGAAAATCTCTTTATAGCTCCGCTTTCAGGTCCTAAAATCCCAGGTAGCAACCCCAGATTCCTCCGAGGAAGCTACCCAAAAGGTTGTTTCCTCCCTTAATGCAAAATGGCTCCTCCAGCATCCACCCAAGACTCCTCCCAGGCAGCTCCTGGAGGGCTTTGACCTCTTCTTTCGCATCCTAACGTCCCAGGTAGCAGCCCCAGACTCCTCCAAGGAAGCTACCCAAAATGGTCTTTTCTCCTTTGCAGGAAAATCTCTCCTAAGGGATCCACCCAGGACTCCTCTCAGGTCTCTGCTGCACTCTTCGGAGCTCTGCTTTCAGGACCTAGAATCCCAGGTAGCAACCCCAGATTCCTCCGAGGAAGCTACCCAAAAGGTTGTTTCCTCCCTTAATGCAAAATGGCTCCTCCAGCATCCACCCAAGACTCCTCCCAGGCAGCTCCAGGAGGGCTTTGACCTCTTCTTTCGCATCCTAACGTCCCAGGTAGCAGCCCAAGATTCCTCCAAGGAAGCTACCCAAAATGGTCTTTCCTGCTTTGCAGGAAAATCTCTCCTAATGGATCCACCCAGGACTTCTCTCAGGTCTCTGCTGCACTCTTCAGAGCTCGGCTTTCAGGTCCTAGAATCCCAGGTAGCAACCCCAGATTCCTCCGAGGAAGCTACCCAAAAGGTTGTTTCCTCCCTTAATGCAAAATCGTTCCACCAGGATCCACCCAAGACTCCTCCCAGGCAGCTCCTGGAGGGCTTTGACCTCTTCTTTTGCATCCTAAGGTCCCAGGTAGCAGCCCCAGACTCCTCCAAGGAAGCTACCCAAAATGGTCTTTCCTGCTTTGCAGGAAAATCTCTTCGGAGCTCCGCTTTCAGGTCCTAAAATCCCAGGTAGCAACCCCAGATTCCTCCGAGGAAGCTACCCAAAAGGTTGTTTCCTCCCTTAATGCAAAATGGCTCCTCCAGCATCCACCCAAAACTCCTCCCAGGCAGCTCCTGGAGGGCTTTGACCTCTGCTCGCGGGTCCTAATATCCCTGGCAGCAGCCCCACACTCCTCCAAGGAAGCTACCCAAAATGGTCTTTTCTCCTTTGCAGGAAAATCTCTCCTAAGGGATCCACCCAGGACTCCTCTCAGGTCTCTGCTGCACTCTTCGGAGCTCTGCTTTCAGGTCCTAAAATCCCAGGTAGCTACCCCAGATTCCTCCCAGGAAGCTACCCAAAAGGTTGTTTCCTCCCTTAATGCAAAATGGCTCCTTCCGGATCCACCCAAGACTCCTCCCAGGCAGCTCCTGGAGGGCTTTGACCTCTGCTCGCGGGTCCTAATATCCCTGGCAGCAGCCACACACTCCTCCAAGGAAGCTACCCAAAATGGTCTTTTCTCCTTTGCAGGAAAATCTCTCCTAATGGATCCACCCAGGACTTCTCTCAGGTCTCTGCTGCACTCTTCGGAGCTCTGCTTTCAGGTCCTAGAATCCCAGGTAGCAACCCCAGATTCCTCCGAGGAAGCTACCCAAAAGGTTGTTTCCTCCCTTAATGCAAAATCGTTCCACCGGGATCCACCCAAGACTCCACCCAGGCAGCTCCAGGAGGGCTTTGACCTCTTCTTTCGCATCCGAAGATCCCAGGTAGCAGCCCCAGACTCCTCCAAGGAAGCTACCCAAAATGGTCTTTCCTGCTTTGCAGGAAAATCTCTTCGGAGCTCCGCTTTCAGGTCCTAAAATCCCAGGTAGCAACCCCAGATTCCTCCCAGGAAGCTACCCAAAAGGTTGTTTCCTCCCTTAATGCAAAATGGCTCCTCCAGCATCCACCCAAGACTCCTCCCCGGCAGCTCCTGGAGGGCTTTGACCTCTTCTTTCGCATCCAAATATCCAAGGTAGCAGCCCCAGACTCCTCCAAGGAAGCTACCCAAAATGGTCTTTCCTGCTTTGCAGGAAAATCTCTCCTAATGGATCCACCCAGGACTTCTCTCAGGTCTCTGCTGCACTCTTCGGAGCTCTGCTTTCAGGTCCTAGAATCCCAGGTAGCAACCCCAGATTCCTCCGAGGAAGCTACCCAAAAGGTTGTTTCCTCCCTTAATGCAAAATCGTTCCACCAGGATCCACCCAAGACTACTCCCAGGCAGCTCCTGGAGGGCTTTGACCTCTTCTTTTGCATCCTAAGGTCCCAGGTAGCAGCCCCAGACTCCTCCAAGGAAGCTACCCAAAATGGTCTTTCCTGCTTTGCAGGAAAATCTCTTCGGAGCTCCGCTTTCAGGTCCTAAAATCCCAGGTAGCAACCCCAGATTCCTCCGAGGAAGCTACCCAAAAGGTTGTTTCCTCCCTTAATGCAAAATGGCTCCTCCAGCATCGACCCCAAAACTCCTCCCAGGCAGCTCCTGGAGGGCTTTGACCTCTGCTCGCGGGTCCTAATATCCCTGGCAGCAGCCCCACACTCCTCCAAGGAAGCTACCCAAAATGGTCTTTTCTCCTTTGCAGGAAAATCTCTCCTAAGGGATCCACCCAGGACTCCTCTCAGGTCTCTGCTGCACTCTTCGGAGCTCTGCTTTCAGGTCCTAAAATCCCAGGTAGCTACCCCAGATTCCTCCCAGGAAGCTACCCAAAAGGTTGTTTCGTCCCTTAATGCAAAATGGCTCCTTCCGGATCCACCCAAGACGCCTCCCAGGCAGCTCCTGGAGGGCTTTGACCTCTGCTCGCGGGTCCTAATATCCCTGGCAGCAGCCACACACTCCTCCAAGGAAGCTACCCAAAATGGTCTTTTCTCCTTTGCAGGAAAATCTCTCCTAATGGATCCACCCAGGACTTCTCTCAGGTCTCTGCTGCACTCTTCGGAGCTCTGCTTTCAGGTCCTAGAATCCCAGGTAGCAACCCCAGATTCCTCCGAGGAAGCTACCCAAAAGGTTGTTTCCTCCCTTAATGCAAAATCGTTCCACCAGGATCCACCCAAGACTACTCCCAGGCAGCTCCTGGAGGGCTTTGACCTCTTCTTTTGCATCCTAAGGTCCCAGGTAGCAGCCCCAGACTCCTCCAAGGAAGCTACCCAAAATGGTCTTTCCTGCTTTGCAGGAAAATCTCTTCGGAGCTCCGCTTTCAGGTCCTAAAATCCCAGGTAGCAACCCCAGATTCCTCCGAGGAAGCTACCCAAAAGGTTGTTTCCTCCCTTAATGCAAAATGGCTCCTCCAGCATCGACCCCAAAACTCCTCCCAGGCAGCTCCTGGAGGGCTTTGACCTCTGCTCGCGGGTCCTAATATCCCTGGCAGCAGCCCCACACTCCTCCAAGGAAGCTACCCAAAATGGTCTTTTCTCCTTTGCAGGAAAATCTCTCCTAAGGGATCCACCCAGGACTCCTCTCAGGTCTCTGCTGCACTCTTCGGAGCTCTGCTTTCAGGTCCTAAAATCCCAGGTAGCTACCCCAGATTCCTCCCAGGAAGCTACCCAAAAGGTTGTTTCGTCCCTTAATGCAAAATGGCTCCTTCCGGATCCACCCAAGACGCCTCCCAGGCAGCTCCTGGAGGGCTTTGACCTCTGCTCGCGGGTCCTAATATCCCTGGCAGCAGCCACACACTCCTCCAAGGAAGCTACCCAAAATGGTCTTTTCTCCTTTGCAGGAAAATCTCTCCTAAGGGATCCACACAGGACTTCTCTCAGGTCTCTGCTGCACTCTTCGGAGCTCTGCTTTCAGGTCCTAGAATCCCAGGTAGCTACCCCAGATTCCTCCGAGGAAGCTACCCAAAAGGTTGTTTCCTCCCTTAATGCAAAATGGCTCCTCCAGCATCCACCCAAGACTCCTCCCAGGCAGCTCCAGGAGGGCTTTGACCTCTTCTTTCGCATCCTAACGTCCCAGGTAGCAGCCCCAGATTCCTCCAAGGAAGCTACCCAAAATGGTCTTTCCTGCTTTGCAGGAAAATCTCTCCTAAGGGATCCACCCAGGACTCCTCTCAGGTCTCTGCTGCACTCTTCAGAGCTCTGCTTTCAGGTCCTAGAATCCCAGGTAGCAACCCCAGATTCCTCCGAGGAAGCTACCCAAAAGGTTGTTTCCTCCCTTAATGCAAAATCATTCCACCGGGATCCACCCAAGACTCCTCCCAGGCAGCTCCAGGAGGGCTTTGACCTCTTCTTTTGCATCCTAAGGTCCCAGGTAGCAGCCCCAGACTCCTCCAAGGAAGCTACCCAAAATGGTCTTTCCTGCTTTGCAGGAAAATCTCTTCGGAGCTCCGCTTTCAGGTCCTAAAATCCCAGGTAGCAACCCCAGATTCCTCCGAGGAAGCTACCCAAAAGGTTGTTTCCTCCCTTAATGCAAAATGGCTCCTCCAGCATCCACCCAAGACTCCTCCCCGGCAGCTCCTGGAGGGCTTTGACCTCTTCTTTCGCATCCAAAGATGCCAGGTAGCAGCCCCAGACTCCTCCAAGGAAGCTACCCAAAATGGTCTTTTCTGCTTTGCAGGAAAATCTCTCCTAAGGGATCCACCCAGGACTCCTCTCAGGTCTCTGCTGCACTCTTCGGAGCTCTGCTTTCAGGTCCTACAATCCCAGGTAGCAACCCCAGATTCCTCCGAGGAAGCTACCCAAAAGGTTGTTTCCTCCCTTAATGCAAAATCGTTCCACCGGGATCCACCCAAGACTCCTCCCAGGCAGCTCCTGGAGGGCTTTGACCTCTTCTTTTGCATCCTAAGGTCCCAGGTAGCAGCCCCAGACTCCTCCAAGGAAGCTACCCAAAATGGTCTTTCCTGCTTTGCAGGAAAATCTCTTCGGAGCTCCGCTTTCAGGTCCTAAAATCCCAGGTAGCAACCCCAGATTCCTCCGAGGAAGCTACCCAAAAGGTTGTTTCCTCCCTTAATGCAAAATGGCTCCTCCAGCATCCACGCAAGACTCCTCCCAGGCAGCTCCTGGAGGGCTTTGACCTCTTCTTTCGCATCCTAACGTCCCAGGTAGCAGCCCCAGATTCCTTCAAGGAAGCTACCCAAAATGGTCTTTCCTGCTTTGCAGGAAAATCTCTCCTAAGGGATCCACCCAGGACTCCTCTCAGGTCTCTGCTGCACTCTTCAGAGCTCTGCTTTCAGGTCCTAGAATCCCAGGTAGCAACCCCAGATGCCTCCGAGGAAGCTACCCAAAAGGTTGTTTCCTCCCTTAATGCAAAATCGTTCCACCGGGATCCACCCAAGACTACTCCCAGGCAGCTCCTGGAGGGCTTTGACCTCTTCTTTCGCATCCTAAGGTGCCAGGTAGCAGCCCCAGACTCCTCCAAGGAAGCTACCCAAAATGGTCTTTCCTGCTTTGCAGGAAAATCTCTTCGGAGCTCCGCTTTCAGGTCCTAAAATCCCAGGTAGCAACCCCAGATTCCTCCGAGGAAGCTACCCAAAAGGTTGTTTCCTCCCTTATTGCAAAATGGCTCCTCCAGCATCCACCCAAGACTCCTCCCCGGCAGCTCCAGGAGGGCTTTGACCTCTTCTTTCGCATCCTAACGTCCAAGGTAGCAGCCCCAGACTCCTCCAAGGAAGCTACCCAAAATGGTCTTTCCTGCTTTGCAGGAAAATCTCTTCGGAGCTCCGCTTTCAGGTCCTAAAATCCCAGGTAGCAACCCCAGATTCCTCCGAGGAAGCTACCCAAAAGGTTGTTTCCTCCCTTAATGCAAAATGGCTCCTCCAGCATCCACCCAAGACTCCTCCCCGGCAGCTCCTGGAGGGCTTTGACCTCTTCTTTCGCATCCAAATATCCCAGGTAGCAGCCCCAGACTCCTCCAAGGCAGCTACCCAAAATGGTCTTTCCTGCTTTGCAGGAAAATCTCTCCTAAGGGATCCACCCAGGACTTCTCTCGGGTCTCTGCTGCACTCTTCGGAGCTCTGCTTTCAGGTCCTAGAATCCCAGGTAGCAACCCCAGATTCCTCCGAGGAAGCTACCCAAAAGGTTGTTTCCTCCCTTAATGCAAAATCGTTCCACCGGGATCCACCCAAGACTACTCCCAGGCAGCTCCAGGAGGGCTTTGACCTCTTCTTTTGCATCCTAAGGTCCCAGGTAGCAGCCCCAGACTCCTCCAAGGAAGCTACCCAAAATGGTCTTTCCTGCTTTGCAGGAAAATCTCTTTATAGCTCCGCTTTCAGGTCCTAAAATCCCAGGTAGCAACCCCAGATTCCTCCGAGGAAGCTACCCAAAAGGTTGTTTCCTCCCTTAATGCAAAATGGCTCCTCCAGGATCCACCCAAGACTCCTCCCAGGCAGCTCCTGGAGGGCTTTGACCTCTTCTTTCGCATCCTAACGTCCCAGGTAGCAGCCCCAGACTCCTCCAAGGAAGCTACCCAAAATGGTCTTTTCTCCTTTGCAGGAAAATCTCTCCTAAGGGATCCACCCAGGACTCCTCTCAGGTCTCTGCTGCACTCTTCGGAGCTCTGCTTTCAGGACCTAGAATCCCAGGTAGCAACCCCAGATTCCTCCGAGGAAGCTACCCAAAAGGTTGTTTCCTCCCTTAATGCAAAATGGCTCCTCCAGCATCCACCCAAGACTCCTCCCAGGCAGCTCCAGGAGGGCTTTGACCTCTTCTTTCGCATCCTAACGTCCCAGGTAGCAGCCCCAGATTCCTCCAAGGAAGCTACCCAAAATGGTCTTTCCTGCTTTGCAGGAAAATCTCTCCTAATGGATCCACCCAGGACTTCTCTCAGGTCTCTGCTGCACTCTTCAGAGCTCGGCTTTCAGGTCCTAGAATCCCAGGTAGCAACCCCAGATTCCTCCGAGGAAGCTACCCAAAAGGTTGTTTCCTCCCTTAATGCAAAATCGTTCCACCAGGATCCACCCAAGACTCCTCCCAGGCAGCTCCTGGAGGGCTTCGACCTCTTCTTTCGCATCCGAAGATCCCAGGTAGCAGCCCCAGACTCCTCCAAGGAAGCTACCCAAAATGGTCTTTCCTGCTTTGCAGGAAAATCTCTTCGGAGCTCCGCTTTCAGGTCCTAAAATCCCAGGTAGCAACCCCAGATTCCTCCCAGGAAGCTACCCAAAAGGTGGTTTCCTCCCTTAATGCAAAATGGCTCCTCCAGCATCCACCCAAGACTCCTCCCAGGCAGCTCCTGGAGGGCTTTGACCTCTTCTTTCGCATACTAAGATCCCAGGTAGCAGCCCCACACTCCTCCAAGGAAGCTACCCAAAATGGTCTTTTCTCCTTTGCAGGAAAATCTCTCCTAAGGGATCCACCCAGGACTCCTCTCAGGTCTCTGCTGCACTCTTCAGAGCTCTGCTTTCAGGTCCGAGAATCCCAGGTAGCAACCCCAGATTCCTCCGAGGAAGCTACCCAAAAGGTTGTTTCCTCCCTTAATGCAAAATCATTCCACCGGGATCCACCCAAGACTCCTCCCAGGCAGCTCCTGGAGGGCTTTGACCTCTTCCTTTGCATCCTAAGGTCCCAGGTAGCAGCCCCAGACTCCTGCAAGGAAGCTACCCAAAATGGTCTTTCCTGCTTTGCAGGAAAATCTCTTTGGAGCTCCGCTTTCAGGTCCTAAAATCCCAGGTAGCAACCCCAGATTCCTCCGAGGAAGCTACCCAAAAGGTTGTTTCCTCCCTTAATGCAAAATGGCTCCTCCAGCATCCACCCAAGACTCCTCCCAGGCAGCTCCTGGAGGGCTTTGACCTCTGCTCGCGGGTCCTAATATCCCAGGTAGCAGCCCCAGACTCCTCCAAGGAAGCTACCCAAAATGGTCTTTTCTCCTTTGCAGGAAAATCTCTCCTAAGGGATCCACCCAGGACTCCTCTCAGGTCTCTGCTGCACTCTTCGGAGCTCTGCTTTCAGGACCTAGAATCCCAGGTAGCAACCCCAGATTCCTCCGAGGAAGCTACCCAAAAGGTTGTTTCCTCCCTTAATGCAAAATCGTTCCACCGGGATCCACCCAAGACTCCACCCAGGCAGCTCCAGGAGGGCTTTGACCTCTTCTTTCGCATCCGAAGATCCCAGGTAGCAGCCCCAGACTCCTCCAAGGAAGCTACCCAAAATGGTCTTTCCTGCTTTGCAGGAAAATCTCTTTGGAGCTCCGCTTTCAGGTCCTAAAATCCCAGGTAGCAACCCCAGATTCCTCCGAGGAAGCTACCCAAAAGGTTGTTTCCTCCCTTAATGCAAAATGGCTCCTCCAGCATCCACCCAAGACTCCTCCCCGGCAGCTCCTGGAGGGCTTTGACCTCTTCTTTCGCATCCAAATATCCCAGGTAGCAGCCACACACTCCTCCAAGGAAGCTACCCAAAATGGTCTTTTCTCCTTTGCAGGAAAATCTCTCCTAAGGGATCCACCCAGGACTTCTCTCAGGTCTCTGCTGCACTCTTCGGAGCTCTGCTTTCAGGTCCTAGAATCCCAGGTAGCAACCCCAGATTCCTCCGAGGAAGCTACCCAAAAGGTTGTTTCCTCCCTTAATGCAAAATCGTTCCACCAGGATCCACCCAAGACTACTCCCAGGCAGCTCCTGGAGGGCTTTGACCTCTTCTTTTGCATCCTAAGGTCCCAGGTAGCAGCCCCAGACTCCTCCAAGGAAGCTACCCAAAATGGTCTTTCCTGCTTTGCAGGAAAATCTCTTCGGAGCTCCGCTTTCAGGTCCTAAAATCCCAGGTAGCAACCCCAGATTCCTCCGAGGAAGCTACCCAAAAGGTGGTTTCCTCCCTTAATGCAAAATGGCTCCTCCAGCATCCACCCAAGACTCCTCCCCGGCAGCTCCTGGAGGGCTTTGACCTCTGCTCGCGGGTCCTAATATCCCTGGCAGCAGCCCCACACTCCTCCAAGGAAGCTACCCAAAATGGTCTTTTCTCCTTTGCAGGAAAATCTCTCCTAAGGGATCCACCCAGGACTTCTCTCAGGTCTCTGCTGCACTCTTCGGAGCTCTGCTTTCAGGTCCTAGAATCCCAGGTAGCAACCCCAGATTCCTCCGAGGAAGCTACCCAAAAGGTTGTTTCCTCCCTTAATGCAAAATCGTTCCACCGGGATCCACCCAAGACTCCACCCAGGCAGCTCCTGGAGGGCTTTGACCTCTTCTTTCGCATCCGAAGATCCCAGGTAGCAGCCCCAGACTCCTCCAAGGAAGCTACCCAAAATGGTCTTTCCTGCTTTGCAGGAAAATCTCTTCGGAGCTCCGCTTTCAGGTCCTAAAATCCCAGGTAGCAACCCCAGATTCCTCCGAGGAAGCTACCCAAAAGGTTGTTTCCTCCCTTAATGCAAAATGGCTCCTCCAGCATCCACCCAAGACTCCTCCCCGGCAGCTCCTGGAGGGCTTTGACCTCTTCTTTCGCATCCAAATATCCCAGGTAGCAGCCACACACTCCTCCAAGGAAGCTACCCAAAATGGTCTTTTCTCCTTTGCAGGAAAATCTCTCCTAAGGGATCCACCCAGGACTTCTCTCAGGTCTCTGCTGCACTCTTCGGAGCTCTGCTTTCAGGTCCTAGAATCCCAGGTAGCAACCCCAGATTCCTCCGAGGAAGCTACCCAAAAGGTTGTTTCCTCCATTAATGCAAAATCGTTCCACCAGGATCCACCCAAGACTACTCCCAGGCAGCTCCTGGAGGGCTTTGACCTCTTCTTTTGCATCCTAAGGTCCCAGGTAGCAGCCCCAGACTCCTCCAAGGAAGCTACCCAAAATGGTCTTTCCTGCTTTGCAGGAAAATCTCTTCGGAGCTCCGCTTTCAGGTCCTAAAATCCCAGGTAGCAACCCCAGATTCCTCCGAGGAAGCTACCCAAAAGGTGGTTTCCTCCCTTAATGCAAAATGGCTCCTCCAGCATCCACCCAAGACTCCTCCCCGGCAGCTCCTGGAGGGCTTTGACCTCTGCTCGCGGGTCCTAATATCCCTGGCAGCAGCCCCACACTCCTCCAAGGAAGCTACCCAAAATGGTCTTTTCTCCTTTGCAGGAAAATCTCTCCTAAGGGATCCACCCAGGACTTCTCTCAGGTCTCTGCTGCACTCTTCGGAGCTCTGCTTTCAGGTCCTAGAATCCCAGGTAGCAACCCCAGATTCCTCCGAGGAAGCTACCCAAAAGGTTGTTTCCTCCCTTAATGCAAAATCGTTCCACCGGGATCCACCCAAGACTCCACCCAGGCAGCTCCTGGAGGGCTTTGACCTCTTCTTTCGCATCCGAAGATCCCAGGTAGCAGCCCCAGACTCCTCCAAGGAAGCTACCCAAAATGGTCTTTCCTGCTTTGCAGGAAAATCTCTTCGGAGCTCCGCTTTCAGGTCCTAAAATCCCAGGTAGCAACCCCAGATTCCTCCCAGGAAGCTACCCAAAAGGTTGTTTCCTCCCTTAATGCAAAATGGCTCCTCCAGCATCCACCCAAGACTCCTCCCAGGCAGCTCCAGGAGGGCTTTGACCTCTTCTTTCGCATCCTAACGTCCCAGGTAGCAGCCACACACTCCTCCAAGGAAGCTACCCAAAATGGTCTTTTCTCCTTTGCAGGAAAATCTCTCCTAAGGGATCCACCCAGGACTTCTCTCAGGTCTCTGCTGCACTCTTCGGAGCTCTGCTTTCAGGTCCTAGAATCCCAGGTAGCAACCCCAGATTCCTCCGAGGAAGCTACCCAAAAGGTTGTTTCCTCCCTTAATGCAAAATCGTTCCACCAGGAACCACCCAAGACTACTCCCAGGCAGCTCCTGGAGGGCTTTGACCTCTTCTTTTGCATCCGAAGATCCCAGGTAGCAGCCCCAGACTCCTCCAAGGAAGCTACCCAAAATGGTCTTTCCTGCTTTGCAGGAAAATCTCTTCGGAGCTCCGCTTTCAGGTCCTAAAATCCCAGGTAGCAACCCCAGATTCCTCCGAGGAAGCTACCCAAAAGGTTGTTTCCTCCCTTAATGCAAAATGGCTCCTCCAGCATCGACCCCAAAACTCCTCCCAGGCAGCTCCTGGAGGGCTTTGACCTCTGCTCGCGGGTCCTAATATCCCTGGCAGCAGCCCCACACTCCTCCAAGGAAGCTACCCAAAATGGTCTTTTCTCCTTTGCAGGAAAATCTCTCCTAAGGGATCCACCCAGGACTCCTCTCAGGTCTCTGCTGCACTCTTCGGAGCTCTGCTTTCAGGTCCTAAAATCCCAGGTAGCTACCCCAGATTCCTCCGAGGAAGCTACCCAAAAGGTTGTTTCCTCCCTTAATGCAAAATGGCTCCTCCAGCATCCACGCAAGACTCCTCCCCGGCAGCTCCTGGAGGGCTTTGACCTCTTCTTTCGCATCCAAAGATGCCAGGTAGCAGCCACACACTCCTCCAAGGAAGCTACCCAAAATGGTCTTTTCTGCTTTGCAGGAAAATCTCTCCTAAGGGATCCACCCAGGACTCCTCTCAGGTCTCTGCTGCACTCTTCGGAGCTCTGCTTTCAGGACCTAGAATCCCAGGTAGCAACCCCAGATTCCTCCGAGGAAGCTACCCAAAAGGTTGTTTCCTCCCTTAATGCAAAATGGCTCCTCCAGCATCCACCCAAGACTCCTCCCAGGCAGCTCCAGGAGGGCTTTGACCTCTTCTTTCGCATCCTAACGTCCCAGGTAGCAGCCCCAGATTCCTCCGAGGAAGCTATCCAAAATGGTCTTTCCTGCTTTGCAGGAAAGTCTCTCCTAAGGGATCCACACAGGACTTCTCTCAGGTCTCTGCTGCACTCTTCGGAGCTCTGCTTTCAGGTCCTACAATCCCAGGTAGCAACCCCAGATTCCTCCGAGGAAGCTACCCAAAAGGTTGTTTCCTCCCTTAATGCAAAATCGTTCCACCGGGATCCACCCAAGACTCCTCCCAGGCAGCTCCTGGAGGGCTTTGACCTCTTCTTTCGCATCCGAAGATCCCAGGTAGCAGCCCCAGACTCCTCCAAGGAAGCTACCCAAAATGGTCTTTCCTGCTTTGCAGGAAAATCTCTTCGGAGCTCCGCTTTCAGGTCCTAAAATCCCAGGTAGCAACCCCAGATTCCTCCGAGGAAGCTACCCAAAAGGTTGTTTCCTCCCTTAATGCAAAATGGCTCCTCCAGCATCCACCCAAGACTCCTCCCCGGCAGCTCCTGGAGGGCTTTGACCTCTGCTCGCGGGTCCTAATATCCCTGGCAGCAGCCACACACTCCTCCAAGGAAGCTACCCAAAATGGTCTTTTCTCCTTTGCAGGAAAATCTCTCCTAAGGGATCCACCCAGGACTCCTCTCAGGTCTCTGCTGCACTCTTCGGAGCTCTGCTTTCAGGTCCTAGAATCCCAGGTAGCAACCCCAGATTCCTCCGAGGAAGCTACCCAAAAGGTTGTTTCCTCCCTTAATGCAAAATCGTTCCACCAGGATCCACCCAAGACTCCTCCCAGGCAGCTCCTGGAGGGCTTTGACCTCTTCTTTTGCATCCTAAGGTCCCAGGTAGCAGCCCCAGACTCCTCCAAGGAAGCTACCCAAAATGGTCTTTCCTGCTTTGCAGGAAAATCTCTTCGGAGCTCCGCTTTCAGGTCCTAAAATCCCAGGTAGCAACCCCAGATTCCTCCGAGGAAGCTACCCAAAAGGTTGTTTCCTCCCTTAATGCAAAATGGCTCCTCCAGCATCCACGCAAGACTCCTCCCAGGCAGCTCCTGGAGGGCTTTGACCTCTTCTTTCGCATCCTAACGTCCCAGGTAGCAGCCCCAGATTCCTTCAAGG
The DNA here is from genome assembly GCF_030463565.1 of Pelecanus crispus. Classification (NCBI taxonomy): domain Eukaryota; kingdom Metazoa; phylum Chordata; class Aves; order Pelecaniformes; family Pelecanidae; genus Pelecanus; species Pelecanus crispus. The sequence goes on along the minus strand of NC_134653.1, from coordinate 21,806,756 downwards.
AAGCTACCCAAAATGGTCTTTCCTGCTTTGCAGGAAAATCTCTCCTAAGGGATCCACCCAGGACTCCTCTCAGGTCTCTGCTGCACTCTTCAGAGCTCTGCTTTCAGGTCCTAGAATCCCAGGTAGCAACCCCAGATGCCTCCGAGGAAGCTACCCAAAAGGTTGTTTCCTCCCTTAATGCAAAATCGTTCCACCGGGATCCACCCAAGACTCCTCCCAGGCAGCTCCTGGAGGGCTTTGACCTCTTCTTTCGCATCCTAAGGTCCCAGGTAGCAGCCCCAGACTCCTCCAAGGAAGCTACCCAAAATGGTCTTTCCTGCTTTGCAGGAAAATCTCTTCGGAGCTCCGCTTTCAGGTCCTAAAATCCCAGGTAGCAACCCCAGATTCCTCCGAGGAAGCTACCCAAAAGGTTGTTTCCTCCCTTATTGCAAAATGGCTCCTCCAGCATCCACCCAAGACTCCTCCCCGGCAGCTCCAGGAGGGCTTTGACCTCTTCTTTCGCATCCTAACGTCCCAGGTAGCAGCCCCAGACTCCTCCAAGGAAGCTACCCAAAATGGTCTTTCCTGCTTTGCAGGAAAATCTCTTCGGAGCTCCGCTTTCAGGTCCTAAAATCCCAGGTAGCAACCCCAGATTCCTCCGAGGAAGCTACCCAAAAGGTTGTTTCCTCCCTTAATGCAAAATCATTCCACCGGGATCCACCCAAGACTCCTCCCAGGCAGCTCCAGGAGGGCTTTGACCTCTTCTTTTGCATCCTAAGGTCCCAGGTAGCAGCCCCAGACTCCTCCAAGGAAGCTACCCAAAATGGTCTTTCCTGCTTTGCAGGAAAATCTCTTTATAGCTCCGCTTTCAGGTCCTAAAATCCCAGGTAGCAACCCCAGATTCCTCCGAGGAAGCTACCCAAAAGGTTGTTTCCTCCCTTAATGCAAAATGGCTCCTCCAGCATCCACCCAAGACTCCTCCCAGGCAGCTCCTGGAGGGCTTTGACCTCTTCTTTCGCATCCTAACGTCCCAGGTAGCAGCCCCAGACTCCTCCAAGGAAGCTACCCAAAATGGTCTTTTCTCCTTTGCAGGAAAATCTCTCCTAAGGGATCCACCCAGGACTCCTCTCAGGTCTCTGCTGCACTCTTCGGAGCTCTGCTTTCAGGACCTAGAATCCCAGGTAGCAACCCCAGATTCCTCCGAGGAAGCTATCCAAAAGGTTGTTTCCTCCCTTAATGCAAAATGGCTCCTCCAGCATCCACCCAAGACTCCTCCCAGGCAGCTCCAGGAGGGCTTTGACCTCTTCTTTCGCATCCTAACGTCCCAGGTAGCAGCCCCAGATTCCTCCAAGGAAGCTACCCAAAATGGTCTTTCCTGCTTTGCAGGAAAATCTCTCCTAATGGATCCACCCAGGACTTCTCTCAGGTCTCTGCTGCACTCTTCAGAGCTCGGCTTTCAGGTCCTAGAATCCCAGGTAGCAACCCCAGATTCCTCCGAGGAAGCTACCCAAAAGGTTGTTTCCTCCCTTAATGCAAAATCGTTCCACCAGGATCCACCCAAGACTCCTCCCAGGCAGCTCCTGGAGGGCTTCGACCTCTTCTTTTGCATCCGAAGATCCCAGGTAGCAGCCCCAGACTCCTCCAAGGAAGCTACCCAAAATGGTCTTTCCTGCTTTGCAGGAAAATCTCTTCGGAGCTCCGCTTTCAGGTCCTAAAATCCCAGGTAGCAACCCCAGATTCCTCCCAGGAAGCTACCCAAAAGGTGGTTTCCTCCCTTAATGCAAAATGGCTCCTCCAGCATCCACCCAAGACTCCTCCCAGGCAGCTCCTGGAGGGCTTTGACCTCTTCTTTCGCATACTAAGATCCCAGGTAGCAGCCCCACACTCCTCCAAGGAAGCTACCCAAAATGGTCTTTTCTCCTTTGCAGGAAAATCTCTCCTAAGGGATCCACCCAGGACTCCTCTCAGGTCTCTGCTGCACTCTTCGGAGCTCTGCTTTCAGGTCCGAGAATCCCAGGTAGCAACCCCAGATTCCTCCGAGGAAGCTACCCAAAAGGTTGTTTCCTCCCTTAATGCAAAATCATTCCACCGGGATCCACCCAAGACTCCTCCCAGGCAGCTCCTGGAGGGCTTTGACCTCTTCTTTCGCATCCGAAGATCCCAGGTAGCAGCCCCAGACTCCTCCAAGGAAGCTACCCAAAATGGTCTTTCCTGCTTTGCAGGAAAATCTCTTCGGAGCTCCGCTTTCAGGTCCTAAAATCCCAGGTAGCAACCCCAGATTCCTCCGAGGAAGCTACCCAAAAGGTTGTTTCCTCCCTTAATGCAAAATGGCTCCTCCAGCATCCACCCAAGACTCCTCCCAGGCAGCTCCTGGAGGGCTTTGACCTCTTCTTTCGCATACTAACGTCCCAGGTAGCAGCCACACACTCCTCCAAGGAAGCTACCCAAAATGGTCTTTTCTCCTTTGCAGGAAAATCTCTCCTAAGGGATCCACCCAGGACTCCTCTCAGGTCTCTGCTGCACTCTTCGGAGCTCTGCTTTCAGGTCCTAGAATCCCAGGTAGCAACCCCAGATTCCTCCGAGGAAGCTACCCAAAAGGTTGTTTCCTCCCTTAATGCAAAATGGCTCCTCCAGCATCCACCCAAGACTCCTCCCAGGCAGCTCCAGGAGGGCTTTGACCTCTTCTTTCGCATCCTAACGTCCCAGGTAGCAGCCCCAGATTCCTCCGAGGAAGCTACACAAAATGGTCTTTCCTGCTTTGCAGGAAAATCTCTCCTAAGGGATCCACCCAGGACTTCTCTCAGGTCTCTGCTGCACTCTTCGGAGCTCTGCTTTCAGGACCTAGAATCCCAGGTAGCAACCCCAGATTCCTCCGAGGAAGCTACCCAAAAGGTTGTTTCCTCCCTTAATGCAAAATCGTTCCACCGGGATCCACCCAAGACTCCTCCCAGGCAGCTCCTGGAGGGCTTTGACCTCTTCTTTTGCATCCGAAGATCCCAGGTAGCAGCCCCAGACTCCTCCAAGGAAGCTACCCAAAATGGTCTTTCCTGCTTTGCAGGAAAATCTCTTCGGAGCTCCGCTTTCAGGTCCTAAAATCCCAGGTAGCAACCCCAGATTCCTCCCAGGAAGCTACCCAAAAGGTTGTTTCCTCCCTTAATGCAAAATGGCTCCTCCAGCATCCACCCAAGACTCCTCCCAGGCAGCTCCTGGAGGGCTTTGACCTCTTCTTTCGCATACTAAGATCCCAGGTAGCAGCCCCACACTCCTCCAAGGAAGCTACCCAAAATGGTCTTTTCTCCTTTGCAGGAAAATCTCTCCTAAGGGATCCACCCAGGAGTCCTCTCAGATCTCTGCTGCACTCTTCGGAGCTCTGCTTTCAGGTCCTAGAATCCCAGGTAGCAACCCCAGATTCCTCCGAGGAAGCTACCCAAAAGGTTGTTTCCTCCCTTATTGCAAAATGGCTCCTCCAGCATCCACCCAAGACTCCTCCCAGGCAGCTCCTGGAGGGCTTTGACCTCTTCTTTTGCATCCTAAGGTCCCAGGTAGCAGCCCCAGACTCCTCCAAGGAAGCTACCCAAAATGGTCTTTCCTGCTTTGCAGGAAAATCTCTTCGGAGCTCCGCTTTCAGGTCCTAAAATCCCAGGTAGCAACCCCAGATTCCTCCGAGGAAGCTACCCAAAAGGTGGTTTCCTCCCTTAATGCAAAATGGCTCCTCCAGCATCCACCCAAGACTCCTCCCAGGCAGCTCCTGGAGGGCTTTGACCTCTGCTCGCGGGTCCTAATATCCCTGGCAGCAGCCCCACACTCCTCCAAGGAAGCTACCCAAAATGGTCTTTCCTGCTTTGCAGGAAAATCTCTTCGGAGCTCCACTTTCAGGTCCTACAATCCCAGGTAGCAACCCCAGATGCCTCCGAGGAAGCTACCCAAAAGGTTGTTTCCTCCCTTAATGCAAAATGGCTCCTCCAGCATCCACCCAAGACTCCTCCCAGGCAGCTCCTGGAGGGCTTTGACCTCTTCTTTTGCATCCTAAGGTCCCAGGTAGCAGCCCCAGACTCCTCCAAGGAAGCTACCCAAAATGGTCTTTCCTGCTTTGCAGGAAAATCTCTCCTAAGGGATCCACCCAGGACTCCTCTCAGGTCTCTGCTGCACTCTTCGGAGCTCTGCTTTCAGGTCCTAGAATCCCAGGTAGCAACCCCAGATTCCTCCCAGGAAGCTACCCAAAAGGTTGTTTCCTCCCTTAATGCAAAATGGCTCCTCCAGCATCCACCCAAGACTCCTCCCAGGCAGCTCCAGGAGGGCTTTGACCTCTTCTTTCGCATCCTAACGTCCCAGGTAGCAGCCCCAGATTCCTCCGAGGAAGCTACCCAAAATGGTCTTTCCTGCTTTGCAGGAAAATCTCTCCTAAGGGATCCACCCAGGACTCCTCTCAGGTCTCTGCTGCACTCTTCGGAGCTCTTCTTTCAGGTCCTAGAATCCCAGGTAGCAACCCCAGATTCCTCCCAGGAAGCTACCCAAAAGGTTGTTTCCTCCCTTAATGCAAAATGGCTCCTCCAGCATCCACCCAAGACTCCTCCCCGGCAGCTCCAGGAGGGCTTTGACCTCTTCTTTCGCATCCTAACGTCCCAGGTAGCAGCCCCAGATTCCTCCGAGGAAGCTACCCAAAATGGTCTTTCCTGCTTTGCAGGAAAATCTCTCCTAAGGGATCCACCCAGGACTCCTCTCAGGTCTCTGCTGCACTCTTCGGAGCTCTGCTTTCAGGTCCTAAAACCCCAGGTGGTAGCCCCAGATTCCTCCAAGGAAGCTACCCAAAATGATCTTTTCTCCTTTGCAGGAAAATCTCTCCTAAGGGATCCACCCAGGAGTCCTCTCAGATCTCTGCTGCACTCTTCGGAGCTCTGCTTTCAGGTCCTAGAATCCCAGGTAGCAACCCCAGATTCCTCCGAGGAAGCTACCCAAAAGGTTGTTTCCTCCCTTAATGCAAAATGGCTCCTCCAGCATCCACCCAGGACTCCTCCCCGGCAGCTCCTGGAGGGCTTTGACCTCTTCTTTCGCATCCGAAGATCCCAGGTAGCAGCCCCAGACTCCTCCAAGGAAGCTACCCAAAATGCTCTTTCCTGCTTTGCAGGAAAATCTCTTCGGAGCTCCGCTTTCAGGTCCTAAAATCCCAGGTAGCAACCCCAGATTCCTCCCAGGAAGCTACCCAAAAGGTTGTTTCCTCCCTTAATGCAAAATGGCTCCTCCAGCATCCACCCAAGACTCCTCCCAGGCAGCTCCTGGAGGGCTTTGACCTCTGCTCGCGGGTCCTAATATCCCTGGCAGCAGCCACACACTCCTCCAAGGAAGCTACCCAAAATGGTCTTTTCTCCTTTGCAGGAAAATCTCTCCTAAGGGATCCACCCAGGACTCCTCTCAGGTCTCTGCTGCACTCTTCGGAGCTCTGCTTTCAGGACCTAGAATCCCAGGTAGCAACCCCAGATTCCTCCCAGGAAGCTACCCAAAAGGTTGTTTCCTCCCTTAATGCAAAATGGCTCCTCCAGCATCCACCCAAGACTCCTCCCAGGCAGCTCCTGGAGGGCTTTGACCTCTTCTTTCGCATCCTAACGTCCCAGGTAGCAGCCCCAGATTCCTTCAAGGAAGCTACCCAAAATGGTCTTTCCTGCTTTGCAGGAAAATCTCTCCTAAGGGATCCACCCAGGACTCCTCTCAGGTCTCTGCTGCACTCTTCGGAGCTCTGCTTTCAGGACCTAGAATCCCAGGTAGCAACCCCAGATGCCTCCGAGGAAGCTACCCAAAAGGTTGTTTCCTCCCTTAATGCAAAATCGTTCCACCGGGATCCACCCAAGACTCCTCCCAGGCAGCTCCTGGAGGGCTTTGACCTCTTCTTTCGCATCCGAAGATCCCAGGTAGCAGCCCCAGACTCCTCCAAGGAAGCTACCCAAAATGGTCTTTCCTGCTTTGCAGGAAAATCTCTTTGGAGCTCCGCTTTCAGGTCCTAAAATCCCAGGTAGCAACCCCAGATTCCTCCGAGGAAGCTACCCAAAAGGTTGTTTCCTCCCTTAATGCAAAATGGCTCCTCCAGCATCCACCCAAGACTCCTCCCAGGCAGCTCCTGGAGGGCTTTGACCTCTTCTTTCGCATACTAAGATCCCAGGTAGCAGCCCCAGACTCCTCCAAGGAAGCTACCCAAAATGGTCTTTTCTCCTTTGCAGGAAAATCTCTCCTAAGGGATCCACCCAGGACTCCTCTCAGGTCTCTGCTGCACTCTTCGGAGCTCTGCTTTCAGGACCTAGAATCCCAGGTAGCAACCCCAGATTCCTCCGAGGAAGCTACCCAAAAGGTTGTTTCCTCCCTTAATGCAAAATGGCTCCTTCCGGATCCACCCAAGACTCCTCCCAGGCAGCTCCTGGAGGGCTTCGACCTCTGCTCGCGGGTCCTAATATCCCTGGCAGCAGCCCCACACTCCTCCAAGGAAGCTACCCAAAAGGTTGTTTCCTCCCTTAATGCAAAATGGCTCCTTCCGGATCCACCCAAGACTCCTCCCAGGCAGCTCCTGGAGGGCTTTGACCTCTGCTCGCGGGTCCTAATATCCCTGGCAGCAGCCCCACACTCCTCCAAGGAAGCTACCCAAAATGGTCTTTCCTGCTTTGCAGGAAAATCTCTTCGGAGCTCCGCTTTCAGGTACTAAAATCCCAGGAAGCAACCCCAGATTCCTCCGAGGAAGCTACCCAAAAGGTTGTTTCCTCCCTTAATGCAAAATGGCTCCTCCAGCATCCACCCAAGACTCCTCCCAGGCAGCTCCTGGAGGGCTTTGACCTCTTCTTTCGCATCCAAAGATCACAGGTAGCAGCCCCAGACTCCTCCAAGGAAGCTACCCAAAATGGTCTTTCCTGCTTTGCAGGAAAATCTCTCCTAAGGGATCCACCCAGGACTTCTCTCAGGTCTCTGCTGCACTCTTCGGAGCTCTGCTTTCAGGTCCTACAATCCCAGGTAGCAACCCCAGATTCCTCCGAGGAAGCTACCCAAAAGGTTGTTTCCTCCCTTAATGCAAAATCATTCCACCGGGATCCACCCAAGACTCCTCCCAGGCAGCTCCTGGAGGGCTTTGACCTCTTCTTTCGCATCCGAAGATCCCAGGTAGCAGCCCCAGACTCCTCCAAGGAAGCTACCCAAAATGGTCTTTCCTGCTTTGCAGGAAAATCTCTTTGGAGCTCCGCTTTCAGGTCCTAAAATGCCAGGTAGCAACCCCAGATTCCTCCGAGGAAGCTACCCAAAAGGTTGTTTCCTCCCTTAATGCAAAATGGCTCCTCCAGCATCCACCCAAGACTCCTCCCAGGCAGCTCCTGGAGGGCTTTGACCTCTGCTCGCGGGTCCTAATATCCCTGGCAGCAGCCCCACACTCCTCCAAGGAAGCTACCCAAAATGGTCTTTTCTCCTTTGCAGGAAAATCTCTCCTAAGGGATCCACCCAGGACTCCTCTCAGGTCTCTGCTGCACTCTTCGGAGCTCTGCTTTCAGGTCCTAGAATCCCAGGTAGCAACCCCAGATTCCTCCGAGGAAGCTACCCAAAAGGTTGTTTCCTCCCTTAATGCAAAATCGTTCCACCGGGATCCACACAAGACTCCTCCCAGGCAGCTCCTGGAGGGCTTTGACCTCTTCTTTTGCATCCTAAGGTCCCAGGTAGCAGCCCCAGACTCCTCCAAGGAAGCTACCCAAAATGCTCTTTCCTGCTTTGCAGGAAAATCTCTTTATAGCTCCGCTTTCAGGTCCAAAAATCCCAGGTAGCAACCCCAGATTCCTCCGAGGAAGCTACCCAAAAGGTTGTTTCCTCCCTTATTGCAAAATGGCTCCTCCAGCATCCACCCAAGACTCCTCCCAGGCAGCTCCTGGAGGGCTTTGACCTCTTCTTTTGCATCCTAAGGTCCCAGGTAGCAGCCCCAGACTCCTCCAAGGAAGCTACCCAAAATGGTCTTTCCTGCTTTGCAGGAAAATCTCTTCGGAGCTCCGCTTTCAGGTCCTAAAATCCCAGGTAGCAACCCCAGATTCCTCCGAGGAAGCTACCCAAAAGGTTGTTTCCTCCCTTAATGCAAAATGGCTCCTCCAGCATCCACCCAAGACTCCTCCCAGGCAGCTCCTGGAGGGCTTTGACCTCTTCTTTTGCATCCTAAGGTCCCAGGTAGCAGCCCCAGACTCCTCCAAGGAAGCTACCCAAAATGGTCTTTCCTGCTTTGCAGGAAAATCTCTCCTAAGGGATCCACCCAGGACTCCTCTCAGGTCTCTGCTGCACTCTTCGGAGCTCTGCTTTCAGGTCCTAGAGTCCCAGGTAGCAACCCCAGATTCCTCCGAGGAAGCTACCCAAAAGGTTGTTTCCTCCCTTAATGCAAAATGGCTCCTCCAGCATCCACCCAAGACTCCTCCCCGGCAGCTCCAGGAGGGCTTTCACCTCTTCTTTCGCATCCTAACGTCCCAGGTAGCAGCCCCAGATTCCTCCGAGGAAGCTACCCAAAATGGTCTTTCCTGCTTTGCAGGAAAATCTCTCCTAAGGGATCCACCCAGGACTCCTCTCAGGTCTCTGCTGCACTCTTCGGAGCTCTGCTTTCAGGTCCTAAAACCCCAGGTGGTAGCCCCAGATTCCTCCAAGGAAGCTACCCAAAATGGTCTTTTCTCCTTTGCAGGAAAATCTCTCCTAAGGGATCCACCCAGGACTCCTCTCAGGTCTCTGCTGCACTCTTCGGAGCTCTGCTTTCAGGTCCTAGAATCCCAGGAAGCAACCCCAGATTCCTCCGAGGAAGCTACCCAAAAGGTTGTTTCCTCCCTTAATGCAAAATGGCTCCTCCAGCATCCACCCAAGACTCCTCCCAGGCAGCTCCAGGAGGGCTTTGACCTCTTCTTTCGCATCCTAACGTCCCAGGTAGCAGCCCCAGATTCCTCCGAGGAAGCTACCCAAAATGGTCTTTTCTCCTTTGCAGGAAAATCTCTCCTAAGGGATCCACCCAGGACTCCTCTCAGGTCTCTGCTGCACTCTTCGGAGCTCTGCTTTCAGGTCCTAAAACCCCAGGTGGTAGCCCCAGATTCCTCCAAGGAAGCTACCCAAAATGATCTTTTCTCCTTTGCAGGAAAATCTCTCCTAAGGGATCCACCCAGGAGTCCTCTCAGATCTCTGCTGCACTCTTCGGAGCTCTGCTTTCAGGTCCTAGAATCCCAGGTAGCAACCCCAGATTCCTCCGAGGAAGCTACCCAAAAGGTTGTTTCCTCCCTTAATGCAAAATGGCTCCTCCAGCATCCACCCAGGACTCCTCCCCGGCAGCTCCTGGAGGGCTTTGACCTCTTCTTTCGCATCCGAAGATCCCAGGTAGTAGCCCCAGACTCCTCCAAGGAAGCTACCCAAAATGCTCTTTCCTGCTTTGCAGGAAAATCTCTTCGGAGCTCTGCTTTCAGGTCCTAAAATCCCAGGTAGCAACCCCAGATTCCTCCGAGGAAGCTACCCAAAAGGTTGTTTCCTCCCTTAATGCAAAATGGCTCCTCCAGCATCCACCCAAGACTCCTCCCAGGCAGCTCCTGGAGGGCTTTGACCTCTGCTCGCGGGTCCTAATATCCCTGGCAGCAGCCACACACTCCTCCAAGAAAGCTACCCAAAATGGTCTTTTCTCCTTTGCAGGAAAATCTCTCCTAAGGGATCCACCCAGGACTCCTCTCAGGTCTCTGCTGCACTCTTCGGAGCTCTGCTTTCAGGACCTAGAATCCCAGGTAGCAACCCCAGATTCCTCCCAGGAAGCTACCCAAAAGGTTGTTTCCTCCCTTATTGCAAAATGGCTCCTCCAGCATCCACGCAAGACTCCTCCCAGGCAGCTCCAGGAGGGCTTTGACCTCTTCTTTCGCATCCTAACGTCCCAGGTAGCAGCCCCAGACTCCTCCAAGGAAGCTACCCAAAATGGTCTTTTCTCCTTTGCAGGAAAATCTCTCCTAAGGGATCCACCCAGGACTTCTCTCAGGTCTCTGCTGCACTCTTCGGAGCTCTGCTTTCAGGTCCTAGAATCCCAGGTAGCAACCCCAGATTCCTCCGAGGAAGCTACCCAAAAGGTTGTTTCCTCCCTTAATGCAAAATGGCTCCTCCAGCATCCACCCAAGACTCCTCCCAGGCAGCTCCTGGAGGGCTTTGACCTCTGCTCGCGGGTCCTAATATCCCTGGCAGCAGCCCCACACTCCTCCAAGGAAGCTACCCAAAATGGTCTTTCCTGCTTTGCAGGAAAATCTCTTCGGAGCTCCACTTTCAGGTCCTACAATCCCAGGTAGCAACCCCAGATGCCTCCGAGGAAGCTACCCAAAAGGTTGTTTCCTCCCTTAATGCAAAATGGCTCCTCCAGCATCCACCCAAGACTCCTCCCAGGCAGCTCCTGGAGGGCTTTGACCTCTTCTTTTGCATCCTAAGGTCCCAGGTAGCAGCCCCAGACTCCTCCAAGGAAGCTACCCAAAATGGTCTTTCCTGCTTTGCAGGAAAATCTCTCCTAAGGGATCCACCCAGGACTCCTCTCAGGTCTCTGCTGCACTCTTCGGAGCTCTGCTTTCAGGTCCTAGAATCCCAGGTAGCAACCCCAGATTCCTCCAAGGAAGCTACCCAAAAGGTTGTTTCCTCCCTTAATGCAAAATGGCTCCTCCAGCATCCACCCAAGACTCCTCCCAGGCAGCTCCAGGAGGGCTTTGACCTCTTCTTTCGCATCCTAACGTCCCAGGTAGCAGCCCCAGATTCCTCCGAGGAAGCTACCCAAAATGGTCTTTCCTGCTTTGCAGGAAAATCTCTCCTAAGGGATCCACCCAGGACTCCTCTCAGGTCTCTGCTGCACTCTTCGGAGCTCTTCTTTCAGGTCCTAGAATCCCAGGTAGCAACCCCAGATTCCTCCCAGGAAGCTACCCAAAAGGTTGTTTCCTCCCTTAATGCAAAATGGCTCCTCCAGCATCCACCCAAGACTCCTCCCCGGCAGCTCCAGGAGGGCTTTGACCTCTTCTTTCGCATCCTAACGTCCCAGGTAGCAGCCCCAGATTCCTCCGAGGAAGCTACCCAAAATGGTCTTTCCTGCTTTGCAGGAAAATCTCTCCTAAGGGATCCACCCAGGACTCCTTTCAGGTCTCTGCTGCACTCTTCGGAGCTCTGCTTTCAGGTCCTAAAACCCCAGGTGGTAGCCCCAGATTCCTCCAAGGAAGCTACCCAAAATGATCTTTTCTCCTTTGCAGGAAAATCTCTCCTAAGGGATCCACCCAGGAGTCCTCTCAGATCTCTGCTGCACTCTTCGGAGCTCCGCTTTCAGGTCCAAAAATCCCAGGTAGCAACCCCAGATTCCTCCGAGGAAGCTACCCAAAAGGTTGTTTCCTCCCTTATTGCAAAATGGCTCCTCCAGCATCCACCCAAGACTCCTCCCAGGCAGCTCCTGGAGGGCTTTGACCTCTTCTTTTGCATCCTAAGGTCCCAGGTAGCAGCCCCAGACTCCTCCAAGGAAGCTACCCAAAATGGTCTTTCCTGCTTTGCAGGAAAATCTCTTCGGAGCTCCGCTTTCAGGTCCTAAAATCCCAGGTAGCAACCCCAGATTCCTCCGAGGAAGCTACCCAAAAGGTTGTTTCCTCCCTTAATGCAAAATGGCTCCTCCAGCATCCACCCAAGACTCCTCCCAGGCAGCTCCTGGAGGGCTTTGACCTCTTCTTTTGCATCCTAAGGTCCCAGGTAGCAGCCCCAGACTCCTCCAAGGAAGCTACCCAAAATGGTCTTTCCTGCTTTGCAGGAAAATCTCTCCTAAGGGATCCACCCAGGACTCCTCTCAGGTCTCTGCTGCACTCTTCGGAGCTCTGCTTTCAGGTCCTAGAGTCCCAGGTAGCAACCCCAGATTCCTCCGAGGAAGCTACCCAAAAGGTTGTTTCCTCCCTTAATGCAAAATGGCTCCTCCAGCATCCACCCAAGACTCCTCCCCGGCAGCTCCAGGAGGGCTTTCACCTCTTCTTTCGCATCCTAACGTCCCAGGTAGCAGCCCCAGATTCCTCCGAGGAAGCTACCCAAAATGGTCTTTCCTGCTTTGCAGGAAAATCTCTCCTAAGGGATCCACCCAGGACTCCTCTCAGGTCTCTGCTGCACTCTTCGGAGCTCTGCTTTCAGGTCCTAAAACCCCAGGTGGTAGCCCCAGATTCCTCCAAGGAAGCTACCCAAAATGGTCTTTTCTCCTTTGCAGGAAAATCTCTCCTAAGGGATCCACCCAGGACTCCTCTCAGGTCTCTGCTGCACTCTTCGGAGCTCTGCTTTCAGGTCCTAGAATCCCAGGAAGCAACCCCAGATTCCTCCGAGGAAGCTACCCAAAAGGTTGTTTCCTCCCTTAATGCAAAATGGCTCCTCCAGCATCCACCCAAGACTCCTCCCAGGCAGCTCCAGGAGGGCTTTGACCTCTTCTTTCGCATCCTAACGTCCCAGGTAGCAGCCCCAGATTCCTCCGAGGAAGCTACCCAAAATGGTCTTTTCTCCTTTGCAGGAAAATCTCTCCTAAGGGATCCACCCAGGACTCCTCTCAGGTCTCTGCTGCACTCTTCGGAGCTCTGCTTTCAGGTCCTAAAACCCCAGGTGGTAGCCCCAGATTCCTCCAAGGAAGCTACCCAAAATGATCTTTTCTCCTTTGCAGGAAAATCTCTCCTAAGGGATCCACCCAGGAGTCCTCTCAGATCTCTGCTGCACTCTTCGGAGCTCTGCTTTCAGGTCCTAGAATCCCAGGTAGCAACCCCAGATTCCTCCGAGGAAGCTACCCAAAAGGTTGTTTCCTCCCTTAATGCAAAATGGCTCCTCCAGCATCCACCCAGGACTCCTCCCCGGCAGCTCCTGGAGGGCTTTGACCTCTTCTTTCGCATCCGAAGATCCCAGGTAGTAGCCCCAGACTCCTCCAAGGAAGCTACCCAAAATGCTCTTTCCTGCTTTGCAGGAAAATCTCTTCGGAGCTCTGCTTTCAGGTCCTAAAATCCCAGGTAGCAACCCCAGATTCCTCCGAGGAAGCTACCCAAAAGGTTGTTTCCTCCCTTAATGCAAAATGGCTCCTCCAGCATCCACCCAAGACTCCTCCCAGGCAGCTCCTGGAGGGCTTTGACCTCTGCTCGCGGGTCCTAATATCCCTGGCAGCAGCCACACACTCCTCCAAGAAAGCTACCCAAAATGGTCTTTTCTCCTTTGCAGGAAAATCTCTCCTAAGGGATCCACCCAGGACTCCTCTCAGGTCTCTGCTGCACTCTTCGGAGCTCTGCTTTCAGGACCTAGAATCCCAGGTAGCAACCCCAGATTCCTCCCAGGAAGCTACCCAAAAGGTTGTTTCCTCCCTTATTGCAAAATGGCTCCTCCAGCATCCACGCAAGACTCCTCCCAGGCAGCTCCAGGAGGGCTTTGACCTCTTCTTTCGCATCCTAACGTCCCAGGTAGCAGCCCCAGACTCCTCCAAGGAAGCTACCCAAAATGGTCTTTTCTCCTTTGCAGGAAAATCTCTCCTAAGGGATCCACCCAGGACTTCTCTCAGGTCTCTGCTGCACTCTTCGGAGCTCTGCTTTCAGGTCCTAGAATCCCAGGTAGCAACCCCAGATTCCTCCGAGGAAGCTACCCAAAAGGTTGTTTCCTCCCTTAATGCAAAATGGCTCCTCCAGCATCCACCCAAGACTCCTCCCAGGCAGCTCCTGGAGGGCTTTGACCTCTGCTCGCGGGTCCTAATATCCCTGGCAGCAGCCCCACACTCCTCCAAGGAAGCTACCCAAAATGGTCTTTCCTGCTTTGCAGGAAAATCTCTTCGGAGCTCCACTTTCAGGTCCTACAATCCCAGGTAGCAACCCCAGATGCCTCCGAGGAAGCTACCCAAAAGGTTGTTTCCTCCCTTAATGCAAAATGGCTCCTCCAGCATCCACCCAAGACTCCTCCCAGGCAGCTCCTGGAGGGCTTTGACCTCTTCTTTTGCATCCTAAGGTCCCAGGTAGCAGCCCCAGACTCCTCCAAGGAAGCTACCCAAAATGGTCTTTCCTGCTTTGCAGGAAAATCTCTCCTAAGGGATCCACCCAGGACTCCTCTCAGGTCTCTGCTGCACTCTTCGGAGCTCTGCTTTCAGGTCCTAGAATCCCAGGTAGCAACCCCAGATTCCTCCAAGGAAGCTACCCAAAAGGTTGTTTCCTCCCTTAATGCAAAATGGCTCCTCCAGCATCCACCCAAGACTCCTCCCAGGCAGCTCCAGGAGGGCTTTGACCTCTTCTTTCGCATCCTAACGTCCCAGGTAGCAGCCCCAGATTCCTCCGAGGAAGCTACCCAAAATGGTCTTTCCTGCTTTGCAGGAAAATCTCTCCTAAGGGATCCACCCAGGACTCCTCTCAGGTCTCTGCTGCACTCTTCGGAGCTCTTCTTTCAGGTCCTAGAATCCCAGGTAGCAACCCCAGATTCCTCCCAGGAAGCTACCCAAAAGGTTGTTTCCTCCCTTAATGCAAAATGGCTCCTCCAGCATCCACCCAAGACTCCTCCCCGGCAGCTCCAGGAGGGCTTTGACCTCTTCTTTCGCATCCTAACGTCCCAGGTAGCAGCCCCAGATTCCTCCGAGGAAGCTACCCAAAATGGTCTTTCCTGCTTTGCAGGAAAATCTCTCCTAAGGGATCCACCCAGGACTCCTTTCAGGTCTCTGCTGCACTCTTCGGAGCTCTGCTTTCAGGTCCTAAAACCCCAGGTGGTAGCCCCAGATTCCTCCAAGGAAGCTACCCAAAATGATCTTTTCTCCTTTGCAGGAAAATCTCTCCTAAGGGATCCACCCAGGAGTCCTCTCAGATCTCTGCTGCACTCTTCGGAGCTCTGCTTTCAGGTCCTAGAATTTCAGGTAGCAACCCCAGATTCCTCCGAGGAAGCTACCCAAAAGGTTGTTTCCTCCCTTAATGCAAAATGGCTCCTCCAGCATCCACCCAGGACTCCTCCCCGGCAGCTCCTGGAGGGCTTTGACCTCTTCTTTCGCATCCAAAGATCCCAGGTAGCAGCCCCAGACTCCTCCAAGGAAGCTACCCAAAATGCTCTTTCCTGCTTTGCAGGAAAATCTCTTCGGAGCTCCGCTTTCAGGTCCTAAAATCCCAGGTAGCAACCCCAGATTCCTCCCAGGAAGCTACCCAAAAGGTTGTTTCCTCCCTTAATGCAAAATGGCTCCTCCAGCATCCACCCAAGACTCCTCCCAGGCAGCTCCTGGAGGGCTTTGACCTCTGCTCGCGGGTCCTAATATCCCTGGCAGCAGCCACACACTCCTCCAAGGAAGCTACCCAAAATGGTCTTTTCTCCTTTGCAGGAAAATCTCTCCTAAGGGATCCACCCAGGACTCCTCTCAGGTCTCTGCTGCACTCTTCGGAGCTCTGCTTTCAGGACCTAGAATCCCAGGTAGCAACCCCAGATTCCTCCCAGGAAGCTACCCAAAAGGTTGTTTCCTCCCTTAATGCAAAATGGCTCCTCCAGCATCCACCCAAGACTCCTCCCAGGCAGCTCCTGGAGGGCTTTGACCTCTTCTTTCGCATCCGAATATCCCAGGTAGCAGCCCCAGACTCCTCCAAGGAAGCTACCCAAAATGGTCTTTCCTGCTTTGCAGGAAAATCTCTTTGGAGCTCCGCTTTCAGGTCCTAAAATCCCAGGTAGCAACCCCAGATTCCTCCGAGGAAGCTACCCAAAAGGTTGTTTCCTCCCTTAATGCAAAATGGCTCCTCCAGCATCCACCCAAGACTCCTCCCAGGCAGCTCCTGGAGGGCTTTGACCTCTTCTTTCGCATCCGAAGATCCCAGGTAGCAGCCCCAGACTCCTCCAAGGAAGCTACCCAAAATGGTCTTTTCTCCTTTGCAGGAAAATCTCTCCTAAGGGATCCACCCAGGACTCCTCTCAGGTCTCTGCTGCACTCTTCGGAGCTCTGCTTTCAGGACCTAGAATCCCAGGTAGCAACCCCAGATTCCTCCGAGGAAGCTACCCAAAAGGTTGTTTCCTCCCTTAATGCAAAATGGCTCCTTCCGGATCCACCCAAGACTCCTCCCAGGCAGCTCCTGGAGGGCTTCGACCTCTGCTCGCGGGTCCTAATATCCCTGGCAGCAGCCCCACACTCCTCCAAGGAAGCTACCCAAAAGGTTGTTTCCTCCCTTAATGCAAAATGGCTCCTTCCGGATCCACCCAAGACTCCTCCCAGGCAGCTCCTGGAGGGCTTTGACCTCTGCTCGCGGGTCCTAATATCCCTGGCAGCAGCCCCACACTCCTCCAAGGAAGCTACCCAAAATGGTCTTTCCTGCTTTGCAGGAAAATCTCTTCGGAGCTCCGCTTTCAGGTACTAAAATCCCAGGAAGCAACCCCAGATTCCTCCGAGGAAGCTACCCAAAAGGTTGTTTCCTCCCTTAATGCAAAATGGCTCCTCCAGCATCCACCCAAGACTCCTCCCAGGCAGCTCCTGGAGGGCTTTGACCTCTTCTTTCGCATCCAAAGATCACAGGTAGCAGCCCCAGACTCCTCCAAGGAAGCTACCCAAAATGGTCTTTCCTGCTTTGCAGGAAAATCTCTCCTAAGGGATCCACCCAGGACTTCTCTCAGGTCTCTGCTGCACTCTTCGGAGCTCTGCTTTCAGGTCCTACAATCCCAGGTAGCAACCCCAGATTCCTCCGAGGAAGCTACCCAAAAGGTTGTTTCCTCCCTTAATGCAAAATCATTCCACCGGGATCCACCCAAGACTCCTCCCAGGCAGCTCCTGGAGGGCTTTGACCTCTTCTTTCGCATCCGAAGATCCCAGGTAGCAGCCCCAGACTCCTCCAAGGAAGCTACCCAAAATGGTCTTTCCTGCTTTGCAGGAAAATCTCTTTGGAGCTCCGCTTTCAGGTCCTAAAATGCCAGGTAGCAACCCCAGATTCCTCCGAGGAAGCTACCCAAAAGGTTGTTTCCTCCCTTAATGCAAAATGGCTCCTCCAGCATCCACCCAAGACTCCTCCCAGGCAGCTCCTGGAGGGCTTTGACCTCTGCTCGCAGGTCCTAATATCCCTGGCAGCAGCCCCACACTCCTCCAAGGAAGCTACCCAAAATGGTCTTTTCTCCTTTGCAGGAAAATCTCTCCTAAGGGATCCACCCAGGACTCCTCTCAGGTCTCTGCTGCACTCTTCGGAGCTCTGCTTTCAGGTCCTAGAATCCCAGGTAGCAACCCCAGATTCCTCCGAGGAAGCTACCCAAAAGGTTGTTTCCTCCCTTAATGCAAAATCGTTCCACCGGGATCCACACAAGACTCCTCCCAGGCAGCTCCTGGAGGGCTTTGACCTCTTCTTTTGCATCCTAAGGTCCCAGGTAGCAGCCCCAGACTCCTCCAAGGAAGCTACCCAAAATGGTCTTTCCTGCTTTGCAGGAAAATCTCTTTATAGCTCCGCTTTCAGGTCCAAAAATCCCAGGTAGCAAGCCCAGATTCCTCCGAGGAAGCTACCCAAAAGGTTGTTTCCTCCCTTATTGCAAAATGGCTCCTCCAGCATCCACCCAAGACTCCTCCCAGGCAGCTCCTGGAGGGCTTTGACCTCTTCTTTTGCATCCTAAGGTCCCAGGTAGCAGCCCCAGACTCCTCCAAGGAAGCTACCCAAAATGGTCTTTCCTGCTTTGCAGGAAAATCTCTTCGGAGCTCCGCTTTCAGGTCCTAAAATCCCAGGTAGCAACCCCAGATTCCTCCGAGGAAGCTACCCAAAAGGTTGTTTCCTCCCTTAATGCAAAATGGCTCCTCCAGCATCCACCCAAGACTCCTCCCAGGCAGCTCCTGGAGGGCTTTGACCTCTGCTCGCGGGTCCTAATATCCCTGGCAGCAGCCCCACACTCCTCCAAGGAAGCTACCCAAAATGGTCTTTCCTGCTTTGCAGGAAAATCTCTTCGGAGCTCCGCTTTCAGGTCCTAAAATCCCAGGTAGCAACCCCAGATTCCTCCGAGGAAGCTACCCAAAAGGTTGTTTCCTCCCTTAATGCAAAATGGCTCCTCCAGCATCCACCCAAGACTCCTCCCAGGCAGCTCCTGGAGGGCTTTGACCTCTTCTTTTGCATCCTAAGGTCCCAGGTAGCAGCCCCAGACTCCTCCAAGGAAGCTACCCAAAATGGTCTTTCCTGCTTTGCAGGAAAATCTCTCCTAAGGGATCCACCCAGGACTCCTCTCAGGTCTCTGCTGCACTCTTCGGAGCTCTGCTTTCAGGTCCTAGAGTCCCAGGTAGCAACCCCAGATTCCTCCGAGGAAGCTACCCAAAAGGTTGTTTCCTCCCTTAATGCAAAATGGCTCCTCCAGCATCCACCCAAGACTCCTCCCCGGCAGCTCCAGGAGGGCTTTCACCTCTTCTTTCGCATCCTAACGTCCCAGGTAGCAGCCCCAGATTCCTCCGAGGAAGCTACCCAAAATGGTCTTTCCTGCTTTGCAGGAAAATCTCTCCTAAGGGATCCACCCAGGACTCCTCTCAGGTCTCTGCTGCACTCTTCGGAGCTCTGCTTTCAGGTCCTAAAACCCCAGGTGGTAGCCCCAGATTCCTCCAAGGAAGCTACCCAAAATGGTCTTTTCTCCTTTGCAGGAAAATCTCTCCTAAGGGATCCACCCAGGACTCCTCTCAGGTCTCTGCTGCACTCTTCGGAGCTCTTCTTTCAGGTCCTAGAATCCCAGGAAGCAACCCCAGATTCCTCCGAGGAAGCTACCCAAAAGGTTGTTTCCTCCCTTAATGCAAAATGGCTCCTCCAGCATCCACCCAAGACTCCTCCCAGGCAGCTCCAGGAGGGCTTTGACCTCTTCTTTCGCATCCTAACGTCCCAGGTAGCAGCCCCAGATTCCTCCGAGGAAGCTACCCAAAATGGTCTTTCCTGCTTTGCAGGAAAATCTCTCCTAAGGGATCCACCCAGGACTCCTCTCAGGTCTCTGCTGCACTCTTCGGAGCTCTGCTTTCAGGTCCTAAAACCCCAGGTGGTAGCCCCAGATTCCTCCAAGGAAGCTACCCAAAATGATCTTTTCTCCTTTGCAGGAAAATCTCTCCTAAGGGATCCACCCAGGAGTCCTCTCAGATCTCTGCTGCACTCTTCGGAGCTCTGCTTTCAGGTCCTAGAATCCCAGGTAGCAACCCCAGATTCCTCCGAGGAAGCTACCCAAAAGGTTGTTTCCTCCCTTAATGCAAAATGGCTCCTCCAGCATCCACCCAGGACTCCTCCCCGGCAGCTCCTGGAGGGCTTTGACCTCTTCTTTCGCATCCGAAGATCCCAGGTAGTAGCCCCAGACTCCTCCAAGGAAGCTACCCAAAATGCTCTTTCCTGCTTTGCAGGAAAATCTCTTCGGAGCTCTGCTTTCAGGTCCTAAAATCCCAGGTAGCAACCCCAGATTCCTCCGAGGAAGCTACCCAAAAGGTTGTTTCCTCCCTTAATGCAAAATGGCTCCTCCAGCATCCACCCAAGACTCCTCCCAGGCAGCTCCTGGAGGGCTTTGACCTCTGCTCGCGGGTCCTAATATCCCTGGCAGCAGCCACACACTCCTCCAAGAAAGCTACCCAAAATGGTCTTTTCTCCTTTGCAGGAAAATCTCTCCTAAGGGATCCACCCAGGACTCCTCTCAGGTCTCTGCTGCACTCTTCGGAGCTCTGCTTTCAGGACCTAGAATCCCAGGTAGCAACCCCAGATTCCTCCCAGGAAGCTACCCAAAAGGTTGTTTCCTCCCTTATTGCAAAATGGCTCCTCCAGCATCCACGCAAGACTCCTCCCAGGCAGCTCCAGGAGGGCTTTGACCTCTTCTTTCGCATCCTAACGTCCCAGGTAGCAGCCCCAGACTCCTCCAAGGAAGCTACCCAAAATGGTCTTTTCTCCTTTGCAGGAAAATCTCTCCTAAGGGATCCACCCAGGACTTCTCTCAGGTCTCTGCTGCACTCTTCGGAGCTCTGCTTTCAGGTCCTAGAATCCCAGGTAGCAACCCCAGATTCCTCCGAGGAAGCTACCCAAAAGGTTGTTTCCTCCCTTAATGCAAAATGGCTCCTCCAGCATCCACCCAAGACTCCTCCCAGGCAGCTCCTGGAGGGCTTTGACCTCTGCTCGCGGGTCCTAATATCCCTGGCAGCAGCCCCACACTCCTCCAAGGAAGCTACCCAAAATGGTCTTTCCTGCTTTGCAGGAAAATCTCTTCGGAGCTCCACTTTCAGGTCCTACAATCCCAGGTAGCAACCCCAGATGCCTCCGAGGAAGCTACCCAAAAGGTTGTTTCCTCCCTTAATGCAAAATGGCTCCTCCAGCATCCACCCAAGACTCCTCCCAGGCAGCTCCTGGAGGGCTTTGACCTCTTCTTTTGCATCCTAAGGTCCCAGGTAGCAGCCCCAGACTCCTCCAAGGAAGCTACCCAAAATGGTCTTTCCTGCTTTGCAGGAAAATCTCTCCTAAGGGATCCACCCAGGACTCCTCTCAGGTCTCTGCTGCACTCTTCGGAGCTCTGCTTTCAGGTCCTAGAATCCCAGGTAGCAACCCCAGATTCCTCCAAGGAAGCTACCCAAAAGGTTGTTTCCTCCCTTAATGCAAAATGGCTCCTCCAGCATCCACCCAAGACTCCTCCCAGGCAGCTCCAGGAGGGCTTTGACCTCTTCTTTCGCATCCTAACGTCCCAGGTAGCAGCCCCAGATTCCTCCGAGGAAGCTACCCAAAATGGTCTTTCCTGCTTTGCAGGAAAATCTCTCCTAAGGGATCCACCCAGGACTCCTCTCAGGTCTCTGCTGCACTCTTCGGAGCTCTTCTTTCAGGTCCTAGAATCCCAGGTAGCAACCCCAGATTCCTCCCAGGAAGCTACCCAAAAGGTTGTTTCCTCCCTTAATGCAAAATGGCTCCTCCAGCATCCACCCAAGACTCCTCCCCGGCAGCTCCAGGAGGGCTTTGACCTCTTCTTTCGCATCCTAACGTCCCAGGTAGCAGCCCCAGATTCCTCCGAGGAAGCTACCCAAAATGGTCTTTCCTGCTTTGCAGGAAAATCTCTCCTAAGGGATCCACCCAGGACTCCTTTCAGGTCTCTGCTGCACTCTTCGGAGCTCTGCTTTCAGGTCCTAAAACCCCAGGTGGTAGCCCCAGATTCCTCCAAGGAAGCTACCCAAAATGATCTTTTCTCCTTTGCAGGAAAATCTCTCCTAAGGGATCCACCCAGGAGTCCTCTCAGATCTCTGCTGCACTCTTCGGAGCTCTGCTTTCAGGTCCTAGAATCCCAGGTAGCAACCCCAGATTCCTCCGAGGAAGCTACCCAAAAGGTTGTTTCCTCCCTTAATGCAAAATGGCTCCTCCAGCATCCACCCAGGACTCCTCCCCGGCAGCTCCTGGAGGGCTTTGACCTCTTCTTTCGCATCCGAAGATCCCAGGTAGCAGCCCCAGACTCCTCCAAGGAAGCTACCCAAAATGCTCTTTCCTGCTTTGCAGGAAAATCTCTTCGGAGCTCCGCTTTCAGGTCCTAAAATCCCAGGTAGCAACCCCAGATTCCTCCCAGGAAGCTACCCAAAAGGTTGTTTCCTCCCTTAATGCAAAATGGCTCCTCCAGCATCCACCCAAGACTCCTCCCAGGCAGCTCCTGGAGGGCTTTGACCTCTGCTCGCGGGTCCTAATATCCCTGGCAGCAGCCACACACTCCTCCAAGGAAGCTACCCAAAATGGTCTTTTCTCCTTTGCAGGAAAATCTCTCCTAAGGGATCCACCCAGGACTCCTCTCAGGTCTCTGCTGCACTCTTCGGAGCTCTGCTTTCAGGACCTAGAATCCCAGGTAGCAACCCCAGATTCCTCCCAGGAAGCTACCCAAAAGGTTGTTTCCTCCCTTAATGCAAAATGGCTCCTCCAGCATCCACCCAAGACTCCTCCCAGGCAGCTCCTGGAGGGCTTTGACCTCTTCTTTCGCATCCGAATATCCCAGGTAGCAGCCCCAGACTCCTCCAAGGAAGCTACCCAAAATGGTCTTTCCTGCTTTGCAGGAAAATCTCTTTGGAGCTCCGCTTTCAGGTCCTAAAATCCCAGGTAGCAACCCCAGATTCCTCCGAGGAAGCTACCCAAAAGGTTGTTTCCTCCCTTAATGCAAAATGGCTCCTCCAGCATCCACCCAAGACTCCTCCCAGGCAGCTCCTGGAGGGCTTTGACCTCTTCTTTCGCATCCGAAGATCCCAGGTAGCAGCCCCAGACTCCTCCAAGGAAGCTACCCAAAATGGTCTTTTCTCCTTTGCAGGAAAATCTCTCCTAAGGGATCCACCCAGGACTCCTCTCAGGTCTCTGCTGCACTCTTCGGAGCTCTGCTTTCAGGACCTAGAATCCCAGGTAGCAACCCCAGATTCCTCCGAGGAAGCTACCCAAAAGGTTGTTTCCTCCCTTAATGCAAAATGGCTCCTTCCGGATCCACCCAAGACTCCTCCCAGGCAGCTCCTGGAGGGCTTCGACCTCTGCTCGCGGGTCCTAATATCCCTGGCAGCAGCCCCACACTCCTCCAAGGAAGCTACCCAAAAGGTTGTTTCCTCCCTTAATGCAAAATGGCTCCTTCCGGATCCACCCAAGACTCCTCCCAGGCAGCTCCTGGAGGGCTTTGACCTCTGCTCGCGGGTCCTAATATCCCTGGCAGCAGCCCCACACTCCTCCAAGGAAGCTACCCAAAATGGTCTTTCCTGCTTTGCAGGAAAATCTCTTCGGAGCTCCGCTTTCAGGTACTAAAATCCCAGGAAGCAACCCCAGATTCCTCCGAGGAAGCTACCCAAAAGGTTGTTTCCTCCCTTAATGCAAAATGGCTCCTCCAGCATCCACCCAAGACTCCTCCCAGGCAGCTCCTGGAGGGCTTTGACCTCTTCTTTCGCATCCAAAGATCACAGGTAGCAGCCCCAGACTCCTCCAAGGAAGCTACCCAAAATGGTCTTTCCTGCTTTGCAGGAAAATCTCTCCTAAGGGATCCACCCAGGACTTCTCTCAGGTCTCTGCTGCACTCTTCGGAGCTCTGCTTTCAGGTCCTACAATCCCAGGTAGCAACCCCAGATTCCTCCGAGGAAGCTACCCAAAAGGTTGTTTCCTCCCTTAATGCAAAATCATTCCACCGGGATCCACCCAAGACTCCTCCCAGGCAGCTCCTGGAGGGCTTTGACCTCTTCTTTCGCATCCGAAGATCCCAGGTAGCAGCCCCAGACTCCTCCAAGGAAGCTACCCAAAATGGTCTTTCCTGCTTTGCAGGAAAATCTCTTTGGAGCTCCGCTTTCAGGTCCTAAAATCCCAGGTAGCAACCCCAGATTCCTCCCAGGAAGCTACCCAAAAGGTTGTTTCCTCCCTTAATGCAAAATGGCTCCTCCAGCATCCACCCAAGACTCCTCCCAGGCAGCTCCTGGAGGGCTTTGACCTCTGCTCGCAGGTCCTAATATCCCTGGCAGCAGCCCCACACTCCTCCAAGGAAGCTACCCAAAATGGTCTTTTCTCCTTTGCAGGAAAATCTCTCCTAAGGGATCCACCCAGGACTCCTCTCAGGTCTCTGCTGCACTCTTCGGAGCTCTGCTTTCAGGTCCTAGAATCCCAGGTAGCAACCCCAGATTCCTCCGAGGAAGCTACCCAAAAGGTTGTTTCCTCCCTTAATGCAAAATCGTTCCACCGGGATCCACACAAGACTCCTCCCAGGCAGCTCCTGGAGGGCTTTGACCTCTTCTTTTGCATCCTAAGGTCCCAGGTAGCAGCCCCAGACTCCTCCAAGGAAGCTACCCAAAATGGTCTTTCCTGCTTTGCAGGAAAATCTCTTTATAGCTCCGCTTTCAGGTCCAAAAATCCCAGGTAGCAAGCCCAGATTCCTCCGAGGAAGCTACCCAAAAGGTTGTTTCCTCCCTTATTGCAAAATGGCTCCTCCAGCATCCACCCAAGACTCCTCCCAGGCAGCTCCTGGAGGGCTTTGACCTCTTCTTTTGCATCCTAAGGTCCCAGGTAGCAGCCCCAGACTCCTCCAAGGAAGCTACCCAAAATGGTCTTTCCTGCTTTGCAGGAAAATCTCTTCGGAGCTCCGCTTTCAGGTCCTAAAATCCCAGGTAGCAACCCCAGATTCCTCCGAGGAAGCTACCCAAAAGGTTGTTTCCTCCCTTAATGCAAAATGGCTCCTCCAGCATCCACCCAAGACTCCTCCCAGGCAGCTCCTGGAGGGCTTTGACCTCTGCTCGCGGGTCCTAATATCCCTGGCAGCAGCCCCACACTCCTCCAAGGAAGCTACCCAAAATGGTCTTTCCTGCTTTGCAGGAAAATCTCTTCGGAGCTCCGCTTTCAGGTCCTAAAATCCCAGGTAGCAACCCCAGATTCCTCCGAGGAAGCTACCCAAAAGGTTGTTTCCTCCCTTAATGCAAAATGGCTCCTCCAGCATCCACCCAAGACTCCTCCCAGGCAGCTCCTGGAGGGCTTTGACCTCTTCTTTTGCATCCTAAGGTCCCAGGTAGCAGCCCCAGACTCCTCCAAGGAAGCTACCCAAAATGGTCTTTCCTGCTTTGCAGGAAAATCTCTCCTAAGGGATCCACCCAGGACTCCTCTCAGGTCTCTGCTGCACTCTTCGGAGCTCTGCTTTCAGGTCCTAGAGTCCCAGGTAGCAACCCCAGATTCCTCCGAGGAAGCTACCCAAAAGGTTGTTTCCTCCCTTAATGCAAAATGGCTCCTCCAGCATCCACCCAAGACTCCTCCCCGGCAGCTCCAGGAGGGCTTTCACCTCTTCTTTCGCATCCTAACGTCCCAGGTAGCAGCCCCAGATTCCTCCGAGGAAGCTACCCAAAATGGTCTTTCCTGCTTTGCAGGAAAATCTCTCCTAAGGGATCCACCCAGGACTCCTCTCAGGTCTCTGCTGCACTCTTCGGAGCTCTGCTTTCAGGTCCTAAAACCCCAGGTGGTAGCCCCAGATTCCTCCAAGGAAGCTACCCAAAATGGTCTTTTCTCCTTTGCAGGAAAATCTCTCCTAAGGGATCCACCCAGGACTCCTCTCAGGTCTCTGCTGCACTCTTCGGAGCTCTTCTTTCAGGTCCTAGAATCCCAGGAAGCAACCCCAGATTCCTCCGAGGAAGCTACCCAAAAGGTTGTTTCCTCCCTTAATGCAAAATGGCTCCTCCAGCATCCACCCAAGACTCCTCCCAGGCAGCTCCAGGAGGGCTTTGACCTCTTCTTTCGCATCCTAACGTCCCAGGTAGCAGCCCCAGATTCCTCCGAGGAAGCTACCCAAAATGGTCTTTCCTGCTTTGCAGGAAAATCTCTCCTAAGGGATCCACCCAGGACTCCTCTCAGGTCTCTGCTGCACTCTTCGGAGCTCTGCTTTCAGGTCCTAAAACCCCAGGTGGTAGCCCCAGATTCCTCCAAGGAAGCTACCCAAAATGATCTTTTCTCCTTTGCAGGAAAATCTCTCCTAAGGGATCCACCCAGGAGTCCTCTCAGATCTCTGCTGCACTCTTCGGAGCTCTGCTTTCAGGTCCTAGAATCCCAGGTAGCAACCCCAGATTCCTCCGAGGAAGCTACCCAAAAGGTTGTTTCCTCCCTTAATGCAAAATGGCTCCTCCAGCATCCACCCAGGACTCCTCCCCGGCAGCTCCTGGAGGGCTTTGACCTCTTCTTTCGCATCCGAAGATCCCAGGTAGTAGCCCCAGACTCCTCCAAGGAAGCTACCCAAAATGCTCTTTCCTGCTTTGCAGGAAAATCTCTTCGGAGCTCTGCTTTCAGGTCCTAAAATCCCAGGTAGCAACCCCAGATTCCTCCGAGGAAGCTACCCAAAAGGTTGTTTCCTCCCTTAATGCAAAATGGCTCCTCCAGCATCCACCCAAGACTCCTCCCAGGCAGCTCCTGGAGGGCTTTGACCTCTGCTCGCGGGTCCTAATATCCCTGGCAGCAGCCACACACTCCTCCAAGGAAGCTACCCAAAATGGTCTTTTCTCCTTTGCAGGAAAATCTCTCCTAAGGGATCCACCCAGGACTCCTCTCAGGTCTCTGCTGCACTCTTCGGAGCTCTGCTTTCAGGACCTAGAATCCCAGGTAGCAACCCCAGATTCCTCCCAGGAAGCTACCCAAAAGGTTGTTTCCTCCCTTATTGCAAAATGGCTCCTCCAGCATCCACGCAAGACTCCTCCCAGGCAGCTCCAGGAGGGCTTTGACCTCTTCTTTCGCATCCTAACGTCCCAGGTAGCAGCCCCAGACTCCTCCAAGGAAGCTACCCAAAATGGTCTTTTCTCCTTTGCAGGAAAATCTCTCCTAAGGGATCCACCCAGGACTTCTCTCAGGTCTCTGCTGCACTCTTCGGAGCTCTGCTTTCAGGTCCTAGAATCCCAGGTAGCAACCCCAGATTCCTCCGAGGAAGCTACCCAAAAGGTTGTTTCCTCCCTTAATGCAAAATGGCTCCTCCAGCATCCACCCAAGACTCCTCCCAGGCAGCTCCAGGAGGGCTTTGACCTCTTCTTTCGCATCCTAACGTCCCAGGTAGCAGCCCCAGATTCCTCCGAGGAAGCTACACAAAATGGTCTTTCCTGCTTTGCAGGAAAATCTCTCCTAAGGGATCCACCCAGGACTTCTCTCAGGTCTCTGCTGCACTCTTCGGAGCTCTGCTTTCAGGACCTAGAATCCCAGGTAGCAACCCCAGATTCCTCCGAGGAAGCTACCCAAAAGGTTGTTTCCTCCCTTAATGCAAAATCGTTCCACCAGGATCCACCCAAGACTCCTCCCAGGCAGCTCCTGGAGGGCTTCGACCTCTTCTTTCGCATCCGAAGATCCCAGGTAGCAGCCCCAGACTCCTCCAAGGAAGCTACCCAAAATGGTCTTTCCTGCTTTGCAGGAAAATCTCTTCGGAGCTCCGCTTTCAGGTCCTAAAATCCCAGGTAGCAACCCCAGATTCCTCCCAGGAAGCTACCCAAAAGGTGGTTTCCTCCCTTAATGCAAAATGGCTCCTCCAGCATCCACCCAAGACTCCTCCCAGGCAGCTCCTGGAGGGCTTTGACCTCTTCTTTCGCATACTAAGATCCCAGGTAGCAGCCCCACACTCCTCCAAGGAAGCTACCCAAAATGGTCTTTTCTCCTTTGCAGGAAAATCTCTCCTAAGGGATCCACCCAGGACTCCTCTCAGATCTCTGCTGCACTCTTCGGAGCTCTGCTTTCAGGTCCTAGAATCCCAGGTAGCAACCCCAGATTCCTCCGAGGAAGCTACCCAAAAGGTTGTTTCCTCCCTTATTGCAAAATGGCTCCTCCAGCATCCACCCAAGACTCCTCCCAGGCAGCTCCTGGAGGGCTTTGACCTCTTCTTTTGCATCCTAAGGTCCCAGGTAGCAGCCCCAGACTCCTCCAAGGAAGCTACCCAAAATGGTCTTTCCTGCTTTGCAGGAAAATCTCTTCGGAGCTCCGCTTTCAGGTCCTAAAATCCCAGGTAGCAACCCCAGATTCCTCCCAGGAAGCTACCCAAAAGGTTGTTTCCTCCCTTAATGCAAAATGGCTCCTCCAGCATCCACCCAAGACTCCTCCCAGGCAGCTCCTGGAGGGCTTTGACCTCTGCTCGCGGGTCCTAATATCCCTGGCAGCAGCCCCACACTCCTCCAAGGAAGCTACCCAAAATGGTCTTTCCTGCTTTGCAGGAAAATCTCTTCGGAGCTCCACTTTCAGGTCCTACAATCCCAGGTAGCAACCCCAGATGCCTCCGAGGAAGCTACCCAAAAGGTTGTTTCCTCCCTTAATGCAAAATGGCTCCTCCAGCATCCACCCAAGACTCCTCCCAGGCAGCTCCTGGAGGGCTTTGACCTCTTCTTTTGCATCCTAAGGTCCCAGGTAGCAGCCCCAGACTCCTCCAAGGAAGCTACCCAAAATGGTCTTTCCTGCTTTGCAGGAAAATCTCTCCTAAGGGATCCACCCAGGACTCCTCTCAGGTCTCTGCTGCACTCTTCGGAGCTCTGCTTTCAGGTCCTAGAATCCCAGGTAGCAACCCCAGATTCCTCCGAGGAAGCTACCCAAAAGGTTGTTTCCTCCCTTAATGCAAAATGGCTCCTCCAGCATCCACCCAAGACTCCTCCCAGGCAGCTCCAGGAGGGCTTTGACCTCTTCTTTCGCATCCTAACGTCCCAGGTAGCAGCCCCAGATTCCTCCAAGGAAGCTACCCAAAATGGTCTTTCCTGCTTTGCAGGAAAATCTCTCCTAAGGGATCCACCCAGGACTCCTCTCAGGTCTCTGCTGCACTCTTCGGAGCTCTGCTTTCAGGTCCTAAAACCCCAGCTGGTAGCCCCAGATTCCTCCAAGGAAGCTACCCAAAATGATCTTTTCTCCTTTGCAGGAAAATCTCTCCTAAGGGATCCACCCAGGAGTCCTCTCAGATCTCTGCTGCACTCTTCGGAGCTCTGCTTTCAGGTCCTAGAATCCCAGGTAGCAACCCCAGATTCCTCCGAGGAAGCTACCCAAAAGGTTGTTTCCTCCCTTAATGCAAAATGGCTCCTCCAGCATCCACCCAGGACTCCTCCCCGGCAGCTCCTGGAGGGCTTTGACCTCTTCTTTCGCATCCGAAGATCCCAGGTAGCAGCCCCAGACTCCTCCAAGGAAGCTACCCAAAATGCTCTTTCCTGCTTTGCAGGAAAATCTCTTCGGAGCTCCGCTTTCAGGTCCTAAAATCCCAGGTAGCAACCCCAGATTCCTCCCAGGAAGCTACCCAAAAGGTTGTTTCCTCCCTTAATGCAAAATGGCTCCTCCAGCATCCACCCAAGACTCCTCCCAGGCAGCTCCTGGAGGGCTTTGACCTCTGCTCGCGGGTCCTAATATCCCTGGCAGCAGCCACACACTCCTCCAAGGAAGCTACCCAAAATGGTCTTTTCTCCTTTGCAGGAAAATCTCTCCTAAGGGATCCACCCAGGACTCCTCTCAGGTCTCTGCTGCACTCTTCGGAGCTCTGCTTTCAGGACCTAGAATCCCAGGTAGCAACCCCAGATTCCTCCCAGGAAGCTACCCAAAAGGTTGTTTCCTCCCTTAATGCAAAATGGCTCCTCCAGCATCCACCCAAGACTCCTCCCAGGCAGCTCCTGGAGGGCTTTGACCTCTTCTTTCGCATCCTAACGTCCCAGGTAGCAGCCCCAGATTCCTTCAAGGAAGCTACCCAAAATGGTCTTTCCTGCTTTGCAGGAAAATCTCTCCTAAGGGATCCACCCAGGACTCCTCTCAGGTCTCTGCTGCACTCTTCGGAGCTCTGCTTTCAGGACCTAGAATCCCAGGTAGCAACCCCAGATGCCTCCGAGGAAGCTACCCAAAAGGTTGTTTCCTCCCTTAATGCAAAATCGTTCCACCGGGATCCACCCAAGACTCCTCCCAGGCAGCTCCTGGAGGGCTTTGACCTCTTCTTTCGCATCCGAAGATCCCAGGTAGCAGCCCCAGACTCCTCCAAGGAAGCTACCCAAAATGGTCTTTCCTGCTTTGCAGGAAAATCTCTTTGGAGCTCCGCTTTCAGGTCCTAAAATCCCAGGTAGCTACCCCAGATTCCTCCGAGGAATCTACCCAAAAGGTTGTTTCCTCCCTTAATGCAAAATGGCTCCTCCAGCATCCACCCAAGACTCCTCCCAGGCAGCTCCTGGAGGGCTTTGACCTCTTCTTTCGCATCCGAAGATCCCAGGTAGCAGCCCCAGACTCCTCCAAGGAAGCTACCCAAAATGGTCTTTTCTCCTTTGCAGGAAAATCTCTCCTAAGGGATCCACCCAGGACTCCTCTCAGGTCTCTGCTGCACTCTTCGGAGCTCTGCTTTCAGGACCTAGAATCCCAGGTAGCAACCCCAGATTCCTCCGAGGAAGCTACCCAAAAGGTTGTTTCCTCCCTTATTGCAAAATGGCTCCTCCAGCATCCACCCAAGACTCCTCCCAGGCAGCTCCTGGAGGGCTTTGACCTCTTCTTTTGCATCCTAAGGTCCCAGGTAGCAGCCCCAGACTCCTCCAAGGAAGCTACCCAAAATGGTCTTTCCTGCTTTGCAGGAAAATCTCTTCGGAGCTCCGCTTTCAGGTCCTAAAATCCCAGGTAGCAACCCCAGATTCCTCCGAGGAAGCTACCCAAAAGGTTGTTTCCTCCCTTAATGCAAAATGGCTCCTCCAGCATCCACCCAAGACTCCTCCCAGGCAGCTCCTGGAGGGCTTTGACCTCTGCTCGCGGGTCCTAATATCCCTGGCACCAGCCCCACACTCCTCCAAGGAAGCTACCCAAAATGGTCTTTCCTGCTTTGCAGGAAAATCTCTTCGGAGCTCCACTTTCAGGTCCTAAAATCCCAGGTAGCAACCCCAGATGCCTCCGAGGAAGCTACCCAAAAGGTTGTTTCCTCCCTTAATGCAAAATGGCTCCTCCAGCATCCACCCAAGACTCCTCCCAGGCAGCTCCTGGAGGGCTTTGACCTCTTCTTTTGCATCCTAAGGTCCCAGGTAGCAGCCCCAGACTCCTCCAAGGAAGCTACCCAAAATGGTCTTTCCTGCTTTGCAGGAAAATCTCTCCTAAGGGATCCACCCAGGACTCCTCTCAGGTCTCTGCTGCACTCTTCGGAGCTCTGCTTTCAGGTCCTAGAGTCCCAGGTAGCAACCCCAGATTCCTCCCAGGAAGCTACCCAAAATGTTTTTCCTCCCTTAATGCAAAATGGCTCCTCCAGCATCCACCCAAGACTCCTCCCAGGCAGCTCCAGGAGGGCTTTGACCTCTTCTTTCGCATCCTAACGTCCCAGGTAGCAGCCCCAGATTCCTCCGAGGAAGCTACCCAAAATGGTCTTTCCTGCTTTGCAGGAAAATCTCTCCTAAGGGATCCACCCAGGACTCCTCTCAGGTCTCTGCTGCACTCTTCGGAGCTCTGCTTTCAGGTCCTAAAACCCCAGGTGGTAGCCCCAGATTCCTCCAAGGAAGCTACCCAAAATGGTCTTTTCTCCTTTGCAGGAAAATCTCTCCTAAGGGATCCACCCAGGACTCCTCTCAGGTCTCTGCTGCACTCTTCGGAGCTCTTCTTTCAGGTCCTAGAATCCCAGGTAGCAACCCCAGATTCCTCCGAGGAAGCTACCCAAAAGGTTGTTTCCTCCCTTAATGCAAAATGGCTCCTCCAGCATCCACCCAAGACTCCTCCCCGGCAGCTCCAGGAGGGCTTTGACCTCTTCTTTCGCATCCTAACGTCCCAGGTAGCAGCCCCAGATTCCTCCGAGGAAGCTACCCAAAATGGTCTTTCCTGCTTTGCAGGAAAATCTCTCCTAAGGGATCCACCCAGGACTCCTCTCAGGTCTCTGCTGCACTCTTCGGAGCTCTGCTTTCAGGTCCTAAAACCCCAGGTGGTAGCCCCAGATTCCTCCAAGGAAGCTACCCAAAATGATCTTTTCTCCTTTGCAGGAAAATCTCTCCTAAGGGATCCACCCAGGAGTCCTCTCAGATCTCTGCTGCACTCTTCGGAGCTCTGCTTTCAGGTCCTAGAATTTCAGGTAGCAACCCCAGATTCCTCCGAGGAAGCTACCCAAAAGGTTGTTTCCTCCCTTAATGCAAAATGGCTCCTCCAGCATCCACCCAGGACTCCTCCCCGGCAGCTCCTGGAGGGCTTTGACCTCTTCTTTCGCATCCGAAGATCCCAGGTAGCAGCCCCAGACTCCTCCAAGGAAGCTACCCAAAATGCTCTTTCCTGCTTTGCAGGAAAATCTCTTCGGAGCTCCGCTTTCAGGTCCTAAAATCCCAGGTAGCAACCCCAGATTCCTCCCAGGAAGCTACCCAAAAGGTTGTTTCCTCCCTTAATGCAAAATGGCTCCTCCAGCATCCACCCAAGACTCCTCCCAGGCAGCTCCTGGAGGGCTTTGACCTCTGCTCGCGGGTCCTAATATCCCTGGCAGCAGCCACACACTCCTCCAAGGAAGCTACCCAAAATGGTCTTTTCTCCTTTGCAGGAAAATCTCTCCTAAGGGATCCACCCAGGACTCCTCTCAGGTCTCTGCTGCACTCTTCGGAGCTCTGCTTTCAGGACCTAGAATCCCAGGTAGCAACCCCAGATTCCTCCCAGGAAGCTACCCAAAAGGTTGTTTCCTCCCTTAATGCAAAATGGCTCCTCCAGCATCCACCCAAGACTCCTCCCAGGCAGCTCCTGGAGGGCTTTGACCTCTTCTTTCGCATCCTAACGTCCCAGGTAGCAGCCCCAGATTCCTTCAAGGAAGCTACCCAAAATGGTCTTTCCTGCTTTGCAGGAAAATCTCTCCTAAGGGATCCACCCAGGACTCCTCTCAGATCTCTGCTGCACTCTTCGGAGCTCTGCTTTCAGGACCTAGAATCCCAGGTAGCAACCCCAGATGCCTCCGAGGAAGCTACCCAAAAGGTTGTTTCCTCCCTTAATGCAAAATCGTTCCACCGGGATCCACCCAAGACTCCTCCCAGGCAGCTCCTGGAGGGCTTTGACCTCTTCTTTCGCATCCGAAGATCCCAGGTAGCAGCCCCAGACTCCTCCAAGGAAGCTACCCAAAATGGTCTTTCCTGCTTTGCAGGAAAATCTCTTCGGAGCTCCGCTTTCAGGTCCTAAAATCCCAGGTAGCAACCCCAGATTCCTCCGAGGAAGCTACCCAAAAGGTTGTTTCCTCCCTTAATGCAAAATGGCTCCTCCAGCATCCACCCAAGACTCCTCCCAGGCAGCTCCTGGAGGGCTTTGACCTCTTCTTTCGCATCCAAATATCCCAGGTAGCAGCCCCAGACTCCTCCAAGGAAGCTACCCAAAATGGTCTTTCCTGCTTTGCAGGAAAATCTCTCCTAAGGGATCCACCCAGGACTTCTCTCAGGTCTCTGCTGCACTCTTCGGAGCTCTGCTTTCAGGTCCTAGAATCCCAGGTAGCAACCCCAGATTCCTCCGAGGAAGCTACCCAAAAGGTTGTTTCCTCCCTTAATGCAAAATGTCTCCTTCCGGATCCACCCAAGACTCCTCCCAGGCAGCTCCTGGAGGGCTTCGACCTCTGCTCGCGGGTCCTAATATCCCTGGCAGCAGCCCCACACTCCTCCAAGGAAGCTACCCAAAAGGTTGTTTCCTCCCTTAATGCAAAATGGCTCCTTCCGGATCCACCCAAGACTCCTCCCAGGCAGCTCCTGGAGGGCTTTGACCTCTGCTCGCGGGTCCTAATATCCCTGGCAGCAGCCCCACACTCCTCCAAGGAAGCTACCCAAAATGGTCTTTCCTGCTTTGCAGGAAAATCTCTTCGGAGCTCCGCTTTCAGGTACTAAAATCCCAGGAAGCAACCCCAGATTCCTCCGAGGAAGCTACCCAAAAGGTTGTTTCCTCCCCTTAATGCAAAAATGCTCCTCCAGCATCCACCCAAGACTCCTCCCAGGCAGCTCCTGGAGGGCTTTGACCTCTTCTTTCGCATCCAAAGATCCCAGGTAGCAGCCACACACTCCTCCAAGGAAGCTACCCAAAATGGTCTTTCCTGCTTTGCAGGAAAATCTCTCCTAAGGGATCCACCCAGGACTTCTCTCAGGTCTCTGCTGCACTCTTTGGAGCTCTGCTTTCAGGTCCTACAATCCCAGGTAGCAACCCCAGATTCCTCCGAGGAAGCTACCCAAAAGGTTGTTTCCTCCCTTAATGCAAAATCGTTCCACCGGGATCCACCCAAGACTCCCTCCCAGGCAGCTCCTGGAGGGCTTTGACCTCTTCTTTCGCATCCGAAGATCCCAGGTAGCAGCCCCAGACTCCTCCAAGGAAGCTACCCAAAATGGTCTTTCCTGCTTTGCAGGAAAATCTCTTCGGAGCTCCGCTTTCAGGTCCTAAAATGCCAGGTAGCAACCCCAGATTCCTCCGAGGAAGCTACCCAAAAGGTTGTTTCCTCCCTTAATGCAAAATGGCTTCCTCCAGCATCCACCCAGGACTCCTCCCCGGCAGCTCCTGGAGGGCTTTGACCTCTTCTTTCGCATCCGAAGATCCCAGGTAGCAGCCCCAGACTCCTCCAAGGAAGCTACCCAAAATGCTCTTTCCTGCTTTGCAGGAAAATCTCTTCGGAGCTCCGCTTTCAGGTCCTAAAATCCCAGGTAGCAACCCCAGATTCCTCCCAGGAAGCTACCCAAAAGGTTGTTTCCTCCCTTAATGCAAAATGGCTCCTCCAGCATCCACCCAAGACTCCTCCCAGGCAGCTCCTGGAGGGCTTTGACCTCTGCTCGCGGGTCCTAATATCCCTGGCAGCAGCCACACACTCCTCCAAGGAAGCTACCCAAAATGGTCTTTTCTCCTTTGCAGGAAAATCTCTCCTAAGGGATCCACCCAGGACTCCTCTCAGGTCTCTGCTGCACTCTTCGGAGCTCTGCTTTCAGGACCTAGAATCCCAGGTAGCAACCCCAGATTCCTCCCAGGAAGCTACCCAAAAGGTTGTTTCCTCCCTTAATGCAAAATGGCTCCTCCAGCATCCACCCAAGACTCCTCCCAGGCAGCTCCTGGAGGGCTTTGACCTCTTCTTTCGCATCCGAATATCCCAGGTAGCAGCCCCAGACTCCTCCAAGGAAGCTACCCAAAATGGTCTTTCCTGCTTTGCAGGAAATCTCTTTGGAGCTCCGCTTTCAGGTCCTAAAATCCCAGGTAGCAACCCCAGATTCCTCCGAGGAAGCTACCCAAAGGTTGTTTCCTCCCTTAATGCAAAATGGCTCCTCCAGCATCCACCCAAGACTCCTCCCAGGCAGCTCCTGGAGGGCTTTGACCTCTTCTTTCGCATCCGAAGATCCCAGGTAGCAGCCCCAGACTCCTCCAAGGAAGCTACCCAAAATGGTCTTTTCTCCTTTGCAGGAAAATCTCTCCTAAGGGATCCACCCAGGACTCCTCTCAGGTCTCTGCTGCACTCTTCGGAGCTCTGCTTTCAGGACCTAGAATCCCAGGTAGCAACCCCAGATTCCTCCGAGGAAGCTACCCAAAAGGTTGTTTCCTCCCTTAATGCAAAATGGCTCCTTCCGGATCCACCCAAGACTCCTCCCAGGCAGCTCCTGGAGGGCTTCGACCTCTGCTCGCGGGTCCTAATATCCCTGGCAGCAGCCCCACACTCCTCCAAGGAAGCTACCCCAAAGGTTGTTTCCTCCCTTAATGCAAAATGGCTCCTTCCGGATCCACCCAAGACTCCTCCCAGGCAGCTCCTGGAGGGCTTTGACCTCTGCTCGCGGGTCCTAATATCCCTGGCAGCAGCCCCACACTCCTCCAAGGAAGCTACCCAAAATGGTCTTTCCTGCTTTGCAGGAAAATCTCTTCGGAGCTCCGCTTTCAGGTACTAAAATCCCAGGAAGCAACCCCAGATTCCTCCGAGGAAGCTACCCAAAAGGTTGTTTCCTCCCTTAATGCAAAATGGCTCCTCCAGCATCCACCCAAGACTCCTCCCAGGCAGCTCCTGGAGGGCTTTGACCTCTTCTTTCGCATCCAAAGATCACAGGTAGCAGCCCCAGACTCCTCCAAGGAAGCTACCCAAAATGGTCTTTCCTGCTTTGCAGGAAAATCTCTCCTAAGGGATCCACCCAGGACTTCTCTCAGGTCTCTGCTGCACTCTTCGGAGCTCTGCTTTCAGGTCCTACAATCCCAGGGTAGCAACCCCAGATTCCTCCGAGGAAGCTACCCAAAAGGTTGTTTCCTCCCTTAATGCAAAATCATTCCACCGGGATCCACCCAAGACTCCTCCCAGGCAGCTCCTGGAGGGCTTTGACCTCTTCTTTCGCATCCGAAGATCCCAGGTAGCAGCCCCAGACTCCTCCAAGGAAGCTACCCAAAATGGTCTTTCCTGCTTTGCAGGAAAATCTCTTTGGAGCTCCGCTTTCAGGTCCTAAAATCCCAGGTAGCAACCCCAGATTCCTCCCAGGAAGCTACCCAAAAGGTTGTTTCCTCCCTTAATGCAAAATGGCTCCTCCAGCATCCACCCAAGACTCCTCCCAGGCAGCTCCTGGAGGGCTTTGACCTCTGCTCGCAGGTCCTAATATCCCTGGCAGCAGCCCCACACTCCTCCAAGGAAGCTACCCAAAATGGTCTTTTCTCCTTTGCAGGAAATCTCTCCTAAGGGATCCACCCAGGACTCCTCTCAGGTCTCTGCTGCACTCTTCGGAGCTCTGCTTTCAGGTCCTAGAATCCCAGGTAGCAACCCCAGATTCCTCCGAGGAAGCTACCCAAAAGGTTGTTTCCTCCCTTAATGCAAAATCGTTCCACCGGGATCCACACAAGACTCCTCCCAGGCAGCTCCTGGAGGGCTTTGACCTCTTCTTTTGCATCCTAAGGGTCCCAGGTAGCAGCCCCAGACTCCTCCAAGGAAGCTACCAAAATGGTCTTTCCTGCTTTGCAGGAAAATCTCTTTATAGCTCCGCTTTCAGGTCCAAAAATCCCAGGTAGCAAGCCCAGATTCCTCCGAGGAAGCTACCCAAAAGGTTGTTTCCTCCCTTATTGCAAAATGGCTCCTCCAGCATCCACCCAAGACTCCTCCCAGGCAGCTCCTGGAGGGCTTTGACCTCTTCTTTTGCATCCTAAGGTCCCAGGTAGCAGCCCCAGACTCCTCCAAGGAAGCTACCCAAAATGGTCTTTCCTGCTTTGCAGGAAAATCTCTTCGGAGCTCCGCTTTCAGGTCCTAAAATCCCAGGTAGCAACCCCAGATTCCTCCGAGGAAGCTACCCAAAAGGTTGTTTCCTCCCTTAATGCAAAATGGCTCCTCCAGCATCCACCCAAGACTCCTCCCAGGCAGCTCCTGGAGGGCTTTGACCTCTGCTCGCGGGTCCTAATATCCCTGGCAGCAGCCCCACACTCCTCCAAGGAAGCTACCCAAAATGGTCTTTCCTGCTTTGCAGGAAAATCTCTTCGGAGCTCCGCTTTCAGGTCCTAAAATCCCAGGTAGCAACCCCAGATTCCTCCGAGGAAGCTACCCAAAAGGTTGTTTCCTCCCTTAATGCAAAATGGCTCCTCCAGCATCCACCCAAGACTCCTCCCAGGCAGCTCCTGGAGGGCTTTGACCTCTTCTTTTGCATCCTAAGGTCCCAGGTAGCAGCCCCAGACTCCTCCAAGGAAGCTACCCAAAATGGTCTTTCCTGCTTTGCAGGAAAATCTCTCCTAAGGGATCCACCCAGGACTCCTCTCAGGTCTCTGCTGCACTCTTCGGAGCTCTGCTTTCAGGTCCTAGAGTCCCAGGTAGCAACCCCAGATTCCTCCGAGGAAGCTACCCAAAAGGTTGTTTCCTCCCTTAATGCAAAATGGCTCCTCCAGCATCCACCCAAGACTCCTCCCCGGCAGCTCCAGGAGGGCTTTCACCTCTTCTTTCGCATCCTAACGTCCCAGGTAGCAGCCCCCAGATTCCTCCGAGGAAGCTACCCAAAATGGTCCTTTCCTGCTTTGCAGGAAAATCTCTCCTAAGGGATCCACCCAGGACTCCTCTCAGGTCTCTGCTGCACTCTTCGGAGCTCTGCTTTCAGGTCCTAAAACCCCAGGTGGTAGCCCCAGATTCCTCCAAGGAAGCTACCCAAAATGGTCTTTTCTCCTTTGCAGGAAAATCTCTCCTAAGGGATCCACCCAGGACTCCTCTCAGGTCTCTGCTGCACTCTTCGGAGCTCTTCTTTCAGGTCCTAGAATCCCAGGAAGCAACCCCAGATTCCTCCGAGGAAGCTACCCAAAAGGTTGTTTCCTCCCTTAATGCAAAATGGCTCCTCCAGCATCCACCCAAGACTCCTCCCAGGCAGCTCCAGGAGGGCTTTGACCTCTTCTTTCGCATCCTAACGTCCCCAGGTAGCAGCCCCAGATTCCTCCGAGGAAGCTACCCAAAATGGTCTTTCCTGCTTTGCAGGAAAATCTCTCCTAAGGGATCCACCCAGGACTCCTCTCAGGTCTCTGCTGCACTCTTCGGAGCTCTGCTTTCAGGTCCTAAAACCCCAGGTGGTAGCCCCAGATTCCTCCAAGGAAGCTACCCAAAATGATCTTTTCTCCTTTGCAGGAAAATCTCTCCTAAGGGATCCACCCAGGAGTCCTCTCAGATCTCTGCTGCACTCTTCGGAGTCTGCTTTCAGGTCCTAGAATCCCAGGTAGCAACCCCAGATTCCTCCGAGGAAGCTACCCAAAAGGTTGTTTCCTCCCTTAATGCAAAATGGCTCCTCCAGCATCCACCCAGGACTCCTCCCCGGCAGCTCCTGGAGGGCTTTGACCTCTTCTTTCGCATCCGAAGATCCCAGGTAGTAGCCCCAGACTCCTCCAAGGAAGCTACCCAAAATGCTCTTTCCTGCTTTGCAGGAAAATCTCTTCGGAGCTCTGCTTTCAGGTCCTAAAATCCCAGGTAGCAACCCCAGATTCCTCCCGAGGAAGCTACCCAAAAGGTTGTTTCCTCCCTTAATGCAAAATGGCTCCTCCAGCATCCACCCAAGACTCCTCCCAGGCAGCTCCTGGAGGGCTTTGACCTCTGCTCGCGGGTCCTAATATCCCTTGGCAGCAGCCACACACTCCTCCAAGGAAGCTACCCAAAATGGTCTTTTCTCCTTTGCAGGAAAATCTCTCCTAAGGGATCCACCCAGGACTCCTCTCAGGTCTCTGCTGCACTCTTCGGAGCTCTGCTTTCAGGACCTAGAATCCCAGGTAGCAACCCCAGATTCCTCCCAGGAAGCTACCCAAAAGGTTGTTTCCTCCCTTATTGCAAAATGGCTCCTCCAGCATCCACGCAAGACTCCTCCCAGGCAGCTCCAGGAGGGCTTTGACCTCTTCTTTCGCATCCTAACGTCCCAGGTAGCAGCCCCAGACTCCTCCAAGGAAGCTACCCAAAATGGTCTTTTCTCCTTTGCAGGAAAATCTCTCCTAAGGGATCCACCCAGGACTTCTCTCAGGTCTCTGCTGCCTCTTCGGAGCTCTGCTTTCAGGTCCTAGAATCCCAGGGTAGCAACCCCAGATTCCTCCGAGGAAGCTACCCAAAAGGTTGTTTCCTCCCTTAATGCAAAATGGCTCCTCCAGCATCCACCCAAGACTCCTCCCAGGCAGCTCCAGGAGGGCTTTGACCTCTTCTTTCGCATCCTAACGTCCCAGGTAGCAGCCCCAGATTCCTCCGAGGAAGCTACACAAAATGGTCTTTCCTGCTTTGCAGGAAAATCTCTCCTAAGGGATCCACCCAGGACTTCTCTCAGGTCTCTGCTGCACTCTTCGGAGCTCTGCTTTCAGGACCT
>NC_134653.1:21703626-21767516 GCF_030463565.1 Pelecanus crispus | reverse complement strand
GCTGCTACCTGGGACCTTAGGATGCAAAAGAAGAGGTCAAAGCCCTCCTGGAGCTGCCTGGGAGGAGTCTTGGGTGGATGCTGGAGGAGCCATTTTGCATTAAGGGAGGAAACAACCTTTTGGGTAGCTTCCTCGGAGGAATCTGGGGTTGCTACCTGGGATTCTAGGTCCTGAAAGCAGAGCTCCGAAGAGTGCAGCAGAGACCTGAGAGGAGTCCTGGGTGGATCCCTTAGGAGAGATTTTCCTGCAAAGCAGGAAAGACCATTTTGGGTAGCTTCCTTGGAGGAATCTGGGGCTGCTACCTGGGACGTTAGGATGCGAAAGAAGAGGTCAAAGCCCTCCTGGAGCTGCCTGGGAGGAGTCTTGGGTGGATGCTGGAGGAGCCATTTTGCATTAAGGGAGGAAACAACCTTTTGGGTAGCTTCCTCGGAGGAATCTGGGGTAGCTACCTGGGATTTTAGGACCTGAAAGCAGAGCTCCGAAGAGTGCAGCAGAGACCTGAGAGGAGTCCTGTGTGGATCCCTTAGGAGAGATTTTCCTGCAAAGGAGAAAAGACCATTTTGGGTAGCTTCCTTGGAGGAGTCTGGGGCTGCTGCCAGGGATATGAGGACCCGCGAGCAGAGGTCAAAGCCCTCCAGGAGCTGCCTGGGAGGAGTCTTGGGTGGATGCTGGAGGAGCCATTTTGCATTAAGGGAGGAAACAACCTTTTGGGTAGCTTCCTCGGAGGAATCTGGGGTTGCTACCTGGGATTTTAGGACCTGAAAGCGGAGCTCCGAAGAGATTTTCCTGCAAAGCAGGAAAGACCATTTTGGGTAGCTTCCTTGGAGGAGTCTGGGGCTGCTACCTGGGACCTTAGGATGCAAAAGAAGAGGTCAAAGCCCTCCAGGAGCTGCCTGGGAGGAGTCTTGGGTGGATCCCGGTGGAACGATTTTGCATTAAGGGAGGAAACAACCTTTTTGGGTAGCTTCCTCGGAGGAATCTGGGGTTGCTACCTGGGATTCTAGGTCCTGAAAGCAGAGCTCCGAAGAGTGCAGCAGAGATCTGAGAGGAGTCCTGGGTGGATCCCTTAGGAGAGATTTTCCTGCAAAGGAGAAAAGACCATTTTGGGTAGCTTCCTTGGAGGAGTCTGGGGCTGCTACCTGGGATCTTAGTATGCGAAAGAAGAGGTCAAAGCCCTCCAGGAGCTGCCTGGGAGGAGTCTTGGGTGGATGCTGGAGGAGCCATTTTGCATTAAGGGAGGAAACCACCTTTTGGGTAGCTTCCTCGGAGGAATCTGTGGTTGCTACCTGGGATTTTAGGACCTGAAAGCGGAGCTCCGAAGAGATTTTCCTGCAAAGCAGGAAAGACCATTTTGGGTAGCTTCCTTGGAGGAGTCTGGGGCTGCTACCTGGGACCTTAGGATGCAAAAGAAGAGGTCAAAGCCCTCCAGGAGCTGCCTGGGTGGAGTCTTGGGTGGATCCCGGTGGAATGATTTTGCATTAAGGGAGGAAACAACCTTTTGGGTAGCTTCCTCGGAGGAATCTGGGGTTGCTACCTGGGATTCTAGGTCCTGAAAGCAGAGCTCCGAAGAGTGCAGCAGAGACCTGAGAGGAGTCCTGGGTGGATCCCTTAGGAGAGATTTTCCTGCAAAGCAGGAAAGACCATTTTGGGTAGCTTCCTTGGAGGAATCTGGGGCTGCTACCTGGGACGTTAGGATGCGAAAGAAGAGGTCAAAGCCCTCCTGGAGCTGCCTGGGAGGAGTCTTGGGTGGATGCTGGAGGAGCCATTTTGCATTAAGGGAGGAAACAACCTTTTGGGTAGCTTCCTCGGAGGAATCTGGGGTAGCTACCTGGGATTTTAGGACCTGAAAGCAGAGCTCCGAAGAGTGCAGCAGAGACCTGAGAGGAGTCCTGGGTGGATCCCTTAGGAGAGATTTTCCTGCAAAGGAGAAAAGACCATTTTGGGTAGCTTCCTTGGAGGAGTCTGGGGCTGCTACCTGGGATCTTAGTATGCGAAAGAAGAGGTCAAAGCCCTCCTGGAGCTGCCTGGGAGGAGTCTTGGGTGGATGCTGGAGGAGCCATTTTGCATTAAGGGAGGAAACCACCTTTTGGGTAGCTTCCTCGGAGGAATCTGTGGTTGCTACCTGGGATTTTAGGACCTGAAAGCGGAGCTCCGAAGAGATTTTCCTGCAAAGCAGGAAAGACCATTTTGGGTAGCTTCCTTGGAGGAGTCTGGGGCTGCTACCTGGGATCTTCGGATGCGAAAGAACAGGTCAAAGCCCTCCAGGAGCTGCCTGGGAGGAGTCTTGGGTGGATCCTGGTGGAACGATTTTGCATTAAGGGAGGAAACAACCTTTTGGGTAGCTTCCTCGGAGGAATCTGGGGTTGCTACCTGGGATTCTAGGTCCTGAAAGCAGAGCTCCGAAGAGTGCAGCAGAGACCTGAGAGGAGTCCTGGGTGGATCCCTTAGGAGAGATTTTCCTGCAAAGGAGAAAAGACCATTTTGGGTAGCTTCCTTGGAGGAGTCTGGGGCTGCTACCTGGGATCTTAGTATGCGAAAGAAGAGGTCAAAGCCCTCCAGGAGCTGCCTGGGAGGAGTCTTGGGTGGATGCTGGAGGAGCCATTTTGCATTAAGGGAGGAAACCACCTTTTGGGTAGCTTCCTCGGAGGAATCTGTGGTTGCTACCTGGGATTTTAGGACCTGAAAGCGGAGCTCCGAAGAGATTTTCCTGCAAAGCAGGAAAGACCATTTTGGGTAGCTTCCTTGGAGGAGTCTGGGGCTGCTACCTTGGACGTTAGGATGCGAAAGAAGAGGTCAAAGCCCTCCTGGAGCTGCCGGGGAGGAGTCTTGTGTGGATCCTGGTGGAACGATTTTGCATTAAGGGAGGAAACAACCTTTTGGGTAGCTTCCTCGGAGGAATCTGGGGTTGCTACCTGGGATTCTAGGTCCTGAAAGCAGAGCTCCGAAGAGTGCAGCAGAGATCTGAGAGGAGTCCTGGGTGGATCCCTTAGGAGAGATTTTCCTGCAAAGGAGAAAAGACCATTTTGGGTAGCTTCCTTGGAGGAGTCTGGGGCTGCTACCTGGGATATTTGGATGCGAAAGAAGAGGTCAAAGCCCTCCAGGAGCTGCCTGGGAGGAGTCTTGGGTGGATGCTGGAGGAGCCATTTTGCATTAAGGGAGGAAACAACCTTTTGGGTAGCTTCCTCGGAGGAATCTGGGGTTGCTACCTGGGATTTTAGGACCTGAAAGCGGAGCTATAAAGAGATTTTCCTGCAAAGCAGGAAAGACCATTTTGGGTAGCTTCCTTGGAGGAGTCTGGGGCTGCTACCTGGGACGTTAGGATGCAAAAGAAGAGGTCAAAGCCCTCCTGGAGCTGCCTGGGAGGAGTCTTGGGTGGATCCCGGTGGAATGATTTTGCATTAAGGGAGGAAACAACCTTTTGGGTAGCTTCCTCGGAGGAATCTGGGGTTGCTACCTGGGATTCTAGGTCCTGAAAGCAGAGCTCCGAAGAGTGCAGCAGAGACCTGAGAGGAGTCCTGGGTGGATCCCTTAGGAGAGATTTTCCTGCAAAGCAGGAAAGACCATTTTGGGTAGCTTCCTTGGAGGAATCTGGGGCTGCTACCTGGGACGTTAGGATGCGAAAGAAGAGGTCAAAGCCCTCCTGGAGCTGCCTGGGAGGAGTCTTGGGTGGATGCTGGAGGAGCCATTTTGCATTAAGGGAGGAAACAACCTTTTGGGTAGCTTCCTCGGAGGAATCTGGGGTAGCTACCTGGGATTTTAGGAACTGAAAGCAGAGCTCCGAAGAGTGCAGCAGAGACCTGAGAGGAGTCCTGGGTGGATCCCTTAGGAGAGATTTTCCTGCAAAGGAGAAAAGACCATTTTGGGTAGCTTCCTTGGAGGAGTGTGGGGCTGCTGCCAGGGATATTAGGACCCGCGAGCAGAGGTCAAAGCCCTCCAGGAGCTGCCTGGGAGGAGTCTTGGGTGGATGCTGGAGGAGCCATTTTGCATTAAGGGAGGAAACAACCTTTTGGGTAGCTTCCTCGGAGGAATCTGTGGTTGCTACCTGGGATTTTAGGACCTGAAAGCGGAGCTCCGAAGAGATTTTCCTGCAAAGCAGGAAAGACCATTTTGGGTAGCTTCCTTGGAGGAGTCTGGGGCTGCTACCTGGGATCTTCGGATGCGAAAGAAGAGGTCAAAGCCCTCCAGGAGCTGCCTGGGTGGAGTCTTGGGTGGATCCCGGTGGAACGATTTTGCATTAAGGGAGGAAACAACCTTTTGGGTAGCTTCCTCGGAGGAATCTGGGGTTGCTACCTGGGATTCTAGGACCTGAAAGCAGAGCTCCGAAGAGTGCAGCAGAGATCTGAGAGGAGTCCTGGGTGGATCCCTTAGGAGAGATTTTCCTGCAAAGGAGAAAAGACCATTTTGGGTAGCTTCCTTGGAGGAGTCTGGGGCTGCTACCTGGGATCTTAGTATGCGAAAGAAGAGGTCAAAGCCCTCCTGGAGCTGCCTGGGAGGAGTCTTGGGTGGATGCTGGAGGAGCCATTTTGCATTAAGGGAGGAAACCACCTTTTGGGTAGCTTCCTCGGAGGAATCTGTGGTTGCTACCTGGGATTTTAGGACCTGAAAGCGGAGCTCCGAAGAGATTTTCCTGCAAAGCAGGAAAGACCATTTTGGGTAGCTTCCTTGGAGGAGTCTGGGGCTGCTACCTGGGACCTTAGGATGCAAAAGAAGAGGTCAAAGCCCTCCAGGAGCTGCCTGGGAGGAGTCTTGGGTGGATCCCGGTGGAACGATTTTGCATTAAGGGAGGAAACAACCTTTTGGGTAGCTTCCTCGGAGGAATCTGGGGTTGCTACCTGGGATTCTAGGTCCTGAAAGCAGAGCTCCGAAGAGTGCAGCAGAGACCTGAGAGGAGTCCTGGGTGGATCCCTTAGGAGAGATTTTCCTGCAAAGGAGAAAAGACCATTTTGGGTAGCTTCCTTGGAGGAGTCTGGGGCTGCTACCTGGGATCTTAGTATGCGAAAGAAGAGGTCAAAGCCCTCCAGGAGCTGCCTGGGAGGAGTCTTGGGTGGATGCTGGAGGAGCCATTTTGCATTAAGGGAGGAAACAACCTTTTGGGTAGCTTCCTCGGAGGAATCTGGGGTTGCTACCTGGGATTTTAGGACCTGAAAGCGGAGCTATAAAGAGATTTTCCTGCAAAGCAGGAAAGACCATTTTGGGTAGCTTCCTTGGAGGAGTCTGGGGCTGCTACCTTGGACGTTAGGATGCGAAAGAAGAGGTCAAAGCCCTCCTGGAGCTGCCGGGGAGGAGTCTTGGGTGGATGCTGGAGGAGCCATTTTGCATTAAGGGAGGAAACAACCTTTTGGGTAGCTTCCTCGGAGGAA
The DNA here is from genome assembly GCF_030463565.1 of Pelecanus crispus. Classification (NCBI taxonomy): domain Eukaryota; kingdom Metazoa; phylum Chordata; class Aves; order Pelecaniformes; family Pelecanidae; genus Pelecanus; species Pelecanus crispus. The sequence goes on along the minus strand of NC_134653.1, from coordinate 21,762,156 downwards.
TCTGGGGTTGCTACCTGGGATTTTAGGACCTGAAAGCGGAGCTATAAAGAGATTTTCCTGCAAAGCAGGAAAGACCATTTTGGGTAGCTTCCTTGGAGGAGTCTGGGGCTGCTACCTGGGACCTTAGGATGCAAAAGAAGAGGTCAAAGCCCTCCTGGAGCTGCCTGGGAGGAGTCTTGGGTGGATCCCGGTGGAATGATTTTGCATTAATGGAGGAAACAACCTTTTGGGTAGCTTCCTGGGAGGAATCTGGGGTTGCTACCTGGGATTCTAGGACCTGAAAGCAGAGCTCCGAAGAGTGCAGCAGAGACCTGAGAGAAGTCCTGTGTGGATCCCTTAGGAGAGATTTTCCTGCAAAGCAGGAAAGACCATTTTGGGTAGCTTCCTCGGAGGAATCTGGGGCTGCTACCTGGGACGTTAGGATGCGAAAGAAGAGGTCAAAGCCCTCCTGGAGCTGCCTGGGAGGAGTCTTGGGTGGATGCTGGAGGAGCCATTTTGCATTAAGGGAGGAAACAACCTTTTGGGTAGCTTCCTCGGAGGAATCTGGGGTTGCTACCTGGGATTTTAGGACCTGAAAGCGGAGCTCCGAAGAGATTTTCCTGCAAAGCAGGAAAGACCATTTTGGGTAGCTTCCTTGGAGGAGTCTGGGGCTGCTACCTGGCACCTTAGGATGCAAAAGAAGAGGTCAAAGCCCTCCAGGAGCTGCCTGGGAGGAGTCTTGTGTGGATTCCGGTGGAACGATTTTGCATTAAGGGAGGAAACAACCTTTTGGGTAGCTTCCTCGGAGGCATCTGGGGTTGCTACCTGGGATTCTAGGACCTGAAAGCAGAGCTCCGAAGAGTGCAGCAGAGACCTGAGAGGAGTCCTGGGTGGATCCCTTAGGAGAGATTTTCCTGCAAAGGAGAAAAGACCATTTTGGGTAGCTTCCTTGGAGGAGTGTGGGGCTGCTGCCAGGGATATTAGGACCCGCGAGCAGAGGTCAAAGCCCTCCAGGAGCTGCCTGGGAGGAGTTTTGGGTGGATGCTGGAGGAGCCATTTTGCATTAAGGGAGGAAACAACCTTTTGGGTAGCTTCCTCGGAGGAATCTGGGGTTGCTACCTGGGATTTTAGGACCTGAAAGCGGAGCTCCGAAGAGATTTTCCTGCAAAGCAGGAAAGACCATTTTGGGTAGCTTCCTTGGAGGAGTCTGGGGCTGCTACCTGGGACCTTAGGATGCAAAAGAAGAGGTCAAAGCCCTCCAGGAGCTGCCTGGGAGGAGTCTTGGGTGGATCCGGAAGGAGCCATTTTGCATTAAGGGAGGAAACAACCTTTTGGGTAGCTTCCTCGGAGGAATCTGGGGTTGCTACCTGGGATTCTAGGACCTGAAAGCAGAGCTCCGAAGAGTGCAGCAGAGACCTGAGAGGAGTCCTGGGTGGATCCCTTAGGAGAGATTTTCCTGCAAAGGAGAAAAGACCATTTTGGGTAGCTTCCTTGGAGGAGTGTGGGGCTGCTGCCAGGGATATTAGGACCCGCGAGCAGAGGTCAAAGCCCTCCAGGAGCTGCCTGGGAGGAGTCTTGGGTGGATGCTGGAGGAGCCATTTTGCATTAAGGGAGGAAATAACCTTTTGGGTAGCTTCCTTGGAGGAATCTGGGGTTGCTACCTGGGATTTTAGGACCTGAAAGCGGAGCTCCGAAGAGATTTTCCTGCAAAGCAGGAAAGACCATTTTGGGTAGCTTCCTTGGAGGAGTCTGGGGCTGCTACCTGGGATCTTCGGATGCGAAAGAACAGGTCAAAGCCCTCCAGGAGCTGCCTGGGAGGAGTCTTGGGTGGATCCCGGTGGAATGATTTTGCATTAAGGGAGGAAACAACCTTTTGGGTAGCTTCCTCGGAGGAATCTGGGGTTGCTACCTGGGATTTTAGGACCTGAAAGCAGAGCTCCGAAGAGTGCAGCAGAGACCTGAGAGAAGTCCTGGGTGGATCCCTTAGGAGAGATTTTCCTGCAAAGCAGGAAAGACCATTTTGGGTAGCTTCCTTGGAGGAGTCTGGGGCTGCTACCTGGGACGTTAGGATGCGAAAAAAGAGGTCAAAGCCCTCCTGGAGCTGCCTGGGAGGAGTCTTGGGTGGTTGCTGGAGGAGCCATTTTGCATTAAGGGAGGAAACAACCTTTTGGGTAGCTTCCTCGGAGGAATCTGGGGTTGCTACCTGGGATTTTAGGACCTGAAAGCAGAGCTCCGAAGAGTGCAGCAGAGACCTGAGAGGAGTCCTGGGTGGATCCCTTAGGAGAGATTTTCCTGCAAAGCAGGAAAGACCATTTTGGGTAGCTTCCTTGGAGGAGTGTGGGGCTGCTGCCAGGGATATTAGGACCTGCGAGCAGAGGTCAAAGCCCTCCAGGAGCTGCCTGGGAGGAGTCTTGGGTGGATCCGGAAGGAGCCATTTTGCATTAAGGGAGGAAACAACCTTTTGGGTAGCTTCCTCGGAGGAATCTGGGGTTGCTACCTGGGATTTTAGGACCTGAAAGCGGAGCTCCGAAGAGATTTTCCTGCAAAGCAGGAAAGACCATTTTGGGTAGCTTCCTTGGAGGAGTCTGGGGCTGCTACCTGGGACCTTAGGATGCAAAAGAAGAGGTCAAAGCCCTCCTGGAGCTGCCTGGGAGGAGTCTTGGGTGGATCCCGGTGGAACGATTTTGCATTAAGGGAGGAAACAACCTTTTGGGTAGCTTCCTTGGAGGAATCTGGGGTTGCTACCTGGGATTGTAGGACCTGAAAGCAGAGCTCTGAAGAGTGCAGCAGAGACCTGAGAGAAGTCCTGTGTGGATCCCTTAGGAGAGATTTTCCTGCAAAGCAGGAAAGACCATTTTGGGTAGCTTCCTTGAAGGAATCTGGGGCTGCTACCTGGGACGTTAGGATGCGAAAGAAGAGGTCAAAGCCCTCCAGGAGCTGCCTGGGAGGAGTCTTGGGTGGATGCTGGAGGAGCCATTTTGCATTAAGGGAGGAAACAACCTTTTGGGTAGCTTCCTGGGAGGAATCTGGGGTTGCTACCTGGGATTTTAGGACCTGAAAGCGGAGCTCCGAAGAGATTTTCCTGCAAAGCAGGAAAAACTATTTTGGGTAGCTTCCTTGGAGGAGTCTGGGGCTGCTACCTGGCACCTTAGGATGCGAAAGAAGAGGTCAAAGCCCTCCAGGAGCTGCCTGGGAGGAGTCTTGGGTGGATCCCGTTGGAATGATTTTGCATTAATGGAGGAAACAACCTTTTGGGTAGCTTCCTCGGAGGAATCTGGGGTTGCTACCTGGGATTCTAGGTCCTGAAAGCAGAGCTCCGAAGAGTGCAGCAGAGACCTGAGAGAAGTCCTGGGTGGATCCCTTAGGAGAGATTTTCCTGCAAAGGAGAAAAGACCATTTTGGGTAGCTTCCTTGGAGGAGTGTGGGGCTGCTGCCAGGGATATTAGGACCCGCGAGCAGAGGTCAAAGCCCTCCAGGAGCTGCCTGGGAGGAGTTTTGGGTGGATGCTGGAGGAGCCATTTTGCATTAAGGGACGAAACAACCTTTTGGGTAGCTTCCTCGGAGGAATCTGGGGTTGCTACCTGGGATTTTAGGACCTGAAAGCGGAGCTCCGAAGAGATTTTCCTGCAAAGCAGGAAAGACCATTTTGGGTAGCTTCCTTGGAGGAGTCTGGGGCTGCTACCTGGGACCTTAGGATGCAAAAGAAGAGGTCAAAGCCCTCCTGGAGCTGCCTGGGAGGAGTCTTGGGTGGATCCCGGTGGAATGATTTTGCATTAAGGGAGGAAACAACCTTTTGGGTAGCTTCCTCGGAGGAATCTGGGGTTGCTACCTGGGATTCTAGGTCCTGAAAGCAGAGCTCCGAAGAGTGCAGCAGAGACCTGAGAGGAGTCCTGGGTGGATCCCTTAGGAGAGATTTTCCTGCAAAGCAGGAAAGACCATTTTGGGTAGCTTCCTTGGAGGAATCTGGGGCTGCTACCTGGGACGTTAGGATGCGAAAGAAGAGGTCAAAGCCCTCCTGGAGCTGCCTGGGAGGAGTCTTGCGTGGATGCTGGAGGAGCCATTTTGCATTAAGGGAGGAAACAACCTTTTGGGTAGCTTCCTCGGAGGAATCTGGGGTTGCTACCTGGGATTCTAGGTCCTGAAAGCAGAGCTCTGAAGCGTGCAGCAGAGACCTGAGAGGAGTCCTGGGTGGATCCCTTAGGAGAGATTTTCCTGCAAAGGAGAAAAGACCATTTTGGGTAGCTTCCTTGGAGGAGTGTGGGGCTGCTGCCAGGGATATTAGGACCCGCGAGCAGAGGTCAAAGCCCTCCAGGAGCTGCCTGGGAGGAGTCTTGGGTGGATGCTGGAGGAGCCATTTTGCATTAAGGGAGGAAACAACCTTTTGGGTAGCTTCCTCGGAGGAATCTGGGGTAGCTACCTGGGATTTTAGGACCTGAAAGCAGAGCTCCGAAGAGTGCAGCAGAGACCTGAGAGGAGTCCTGGGTGGATCCCTTAGGAGAGATTTTCCTGCAAAGGAGAAAAGACCATTTTGGGTAGCTTCCTTGGAGGAGTGTGGGGCTGCTGCCAGGGATATTAGGACCCGCGAGCAGAGGTCAAAGCCCTCCAGGAGCTGCCTGGGAGGAGTCTTGGGTGGATCCGGAAGGAGCCATTTTGCATTAAGGGAGGAAACAACCTTTTGGGTAGCTTCCTCGGAGGAATCTGGGGTTGCTACCTGGGATTTTAGGACCTGAAAGCGGAGCTCCGAAGAGATTTTCCTGCAAAGCAGGAAAGACCATTTTGGGTAGCTTCCTTGGAGGAGTCTGGGGCTGCTACCTGGGACCTTAGGATGCAAAAGAAGAGGTCAAAGCCCTCCAGGAGCTGCCTGGGAGGACTCTTGCGTGGATCCTGGTGGAACGATTTTGCATTAAGGGAGGAAACAACCTTTTGGGTAGCTTCCTCGGAGGAATCTGGGGTTGCTACCTGGGATTCTAGGACCTGAAAGCAGAGCTCCGAAGAGTGCAGCAGAGACCTGAGAGAAGTCCTGGGTGGATCCCTTAGGAGAGATTTTCCTGCAAAGGAGAAAAGACCATTTTGGGTAGCTTCCTTGGAGGAGTGTGTGGCTGCTACCTGGGATATTTGGATGCGAAAGAAGAGGTCAAAGCCCTCCTGGAGCTGCCGGGGAGGAGTCTTGGGTGGATCCGGAAGGAGCCATTTTGCATTAAGGGAGGAAACAACCTTTTGGGTAGCTTCCTCGGAGGAATCTGGGGTTGCTACCTGGGATTTTAGGACCTGAAAGCGGAGCTCCGAAGAGATTTTCCTGCAAAGCAGGAAAGACCATTTTGGGTAGCTTCCTTGGAGGAGTCTGGGGCTGCTACCTGGGATCTTCGGATGCGAAAGAAGAGGTCAAAGCCCTCCAGGAGCTGCCTGGGAGGAGTCTTGGGTGGATCCCGGTGGAACGATTTTGCATTAAGGGAGGAAACAACCTTTTGGGTAGCTTCCTCGGAGGAATCTGGGGTTGCTACCTGGGATTCTAGGTCCTGAAAGCAGAGCTCCGAAGAGTGCAGCAGAGACCTGAGAGGAGTCCTGGGTGGATCCCTTAGGAGAGATTTTCCTGCAAAGGAGAAAAGACCATTTTGGGTAGCTTCCTTGGAGGAGTCTGGGGCTGCTACCTGGGACGTTAGGATGCGAAAGAAGAGGTCAAAGCCCTCCAGGAGCTGCCTGGGAGGAGTCTTGGGTGGATGCTGGAGGAGCCATTTTGCATTAAGGGAGGAAACCACCTTTTGGGTAGCTTCCTCGGAGGAATCTGGGGTTGCTACCTGGGATTTTAGGACCTGAAAGCGGAGCTATAAAGAGATTTTCCTGCAAAGCAGGAAAGACCATTTTGGGTAGCTTCCTTGGAGGAGTCTGGGGCTGCTACCTGGGACCTTAGGATGCAAAAGAAGAGGTCAAAGCCCTCCAGGAGCTGCCTGGGACGAGTCTTGGGTGGATCCTGGTGGAACGATTTTGCATTAAGGGAGGAAACAACCTTTTGGGTAGCTTCCTCGGAGGAATCTGGGGTTGCTACCTGGGATTCTAGGTCCTGAAAGCAGAGCTCCGAAGAGTGCAGCAGAGATCTGAGAGGAGTCCTGGGTGGATCCCTTAGGAGAGATTTTCCTGCAAAGGAGAAAAGACCATTTTGGGTAGCTTCCTTGGAGGAGTGTGGGGCTGCTACCTGGGATCTTAGTATGCGAAAGAAGAGGTCAAAGCCCTCCAGGAGCTGCCTGGGAGGAGTCTTGGGTGGATGCTGGAGGAGCCATTTTGCATTAAGGGAGGAAACAACCTTTTGGGTAGCTTCCTGGGAGGAATCTGGGGTTGCTACCTGGGATTTTAGGACCTGAAAGCGGAGCTATAAAGAGATTTTCCTGCAAAGCAGGAAAGACCATTTTGGGTAGCTTCCTTGGAGGAGTCTGGGGCTGCTACCTGGGACCTTAGGATGCAAAAGAAGAGGTCAAAGCCCTCCTGGAGCTGCCTGGGAGGAGTCTTGGGTGGATCCCGGTGGAATGATTTTGCATTAATGGAGGAAACAACCTTTTGGGTAGCTTCCTCGGAGGAATCTGGGGTTGCTACCTGGGATTCTAGGTCCTGAAAGCAGAGCTCCGAAGAGTGCAGCAGAGACCTGAGAGGAGTCCTGGGTGGATCCCTTAGGAGAGATTTTCCTGCAAAGCAGGAAAGACCATTTTGGGTAGCTTCCTTGGAGGAATCTGGGGCTGCTACCTGGGACGTTAGGATGCGAAAGAAGAGGTCAAAGCCCTCCTGGAGCTGCCTGGGAGGAGTCTTGCGTGGATGCTGGAGGAGCCATTTTGCATTAAGGGAGGAAACAACCTTTTGGGTAGCTTCCTCGGAGGAATCTGGGGTTGCTACCTGGGATTCTAGGTCCTGAAAGCAGAGCTCTGAAGCGTGCAGCAGAGACCTGAGAGGAGTCCTGGGTGGATCCCTTAGGAGAGATTTTCCTGCAAAGGAGAAAAGACCATTTTGGGTAGCTTCCTTGGAGGAGTGTGGGGCTGCTGCCAGGGATATTAGGACCCGCGAGCAGAGGTCAAAGCCCTCCAGGAGCTGCCTGGGAGGAGTCTTGGGTGGATGCTGGAGGAGCCATTTTGCATTAAGGGAGGAAACAACCTTTTGGGTAGCTTCCTCGGAGGAATCTGGGGTAGCTACCTGGGATTTTAGGACCTGAAAGCAGAGCTCCGAAGAGTGCAGCAGAGACCTGAGAGGAGTCCTGGGTGGATCCCTTAGGAGAGATTTTCCTGCAAAGGAGAAAAGACCATTTTGGGTAGCTTCCTTGGAGGAGTGTGGGGCTGCTGCCAGGGATATTAGGACCCGCGAGCAGAGGTCAAAGCCCTCCAGGAGCTGCCTGGGAGGAGTCTTGGGTGGATCCGGAAGGAGCCATTTTGCATTAAGGGAGGAAACAACCTTTTGGGTAGCTTCCTCGGAGGAATCTGGGGTTGCTACCTGGGATTTTAGGACCTGAAAGCGGAGCTCCGAAGAGATTTTCCTGCAAAGCAGGAAAGACCATTTTGGGTAGCTTCCTTGGAGGAGTCTGGGGCTGCTACCTGGGACCTTAGGATGCAAAAGAAGAGGTCAAAGCCCTCCAGGAGCTGCCTGGGAGGACTCTTGCGTGGATCCTGGTGGAACGATTTTGCATTAAGGGAGGAAACAACCTTTTGGGTAGCTTCCTCGGAGGAATCTGGGGTTGCTACCTGGGATTCTAGGACCTGAAAGCAGAGCTCCGAAGAGTGCAGCAGAGACCTGAGAGAAGTCCTGGGTGGATCCCTTAGGAGAGATTTTCCTGCAAAGGAGAAAAGACCATTTTGGGTAGCTTCCTTGGAGGAGTGTGTGGCTGCTACCTGGGATATTTGGATGCGAAAGAAGAGGTCAAAGCCCTCCAGGAGCTGCCGGGGAGGAGTCTTGGGTGGATCCGGAAGGAGCCATTTTGCATTAAGGGAGGAAACAACCTTTTGGGTAGCTTCCTCGGAGGAATCTGGGGTTGCTACCTGGGATTTTAGGACCTGAAAGCGGAGCTCCGAAGAGATTTTCCTGCAAAGCAGGAAAGACCATTTTGGGTAGCTTCCTTGGAGGAGTCTGGGGCTGCTACCTGGGATCTTCGGATGCGAAAGAAGAGGTCAAAGCCCTCCAGGAGCTGCCTGGGAGGAGTCTTGGGTGGATCCCGGTGGAACGATTTTGCATTAAGGGAGGAAACAACCTTTTGGGTAGCTTCCTCGGAGGAATCTGGGGTTGCTACCTGGGATTCTAGGTCCTGAAAGCAGAGCTCCGAAGAGTGCAGCAGAGACCTGAGAGGAGTCCTGGGTGGATCCCTTAGGAGAGATTTTCCTGCAAAGGAGAAAAGACCATTTTGGGTAGCTTCCTTGGAGGAGTGTGGGGCTGCTACCTGGGATCTTAGTATGCGAAAGAAGAGGTCAAAGCCCTCCAGGAGCTGCCTGGGAGGAGTCTTGGGTGGATGCTGGAGGAGCCATTTTGCATTAAGGGAGGAAACAACCTTTTGGGTAGCTTCCTCGGAGGAATCTGGGGTTGCTACCTGGGATTTTAGGACCTGAAAGCGGAGCTATAAAGAGATTTTCCTGCAAAGCAGGAAAGACCATTTTGGGTAGCTTCCTTGGAGGAGTCTGGGGCTGCTACCTGGGACCTTAGGATGCAAAAGAAGAGGTCAAAGCCCTCCTGGAGCTGCCTGGGAGGAGTCTTGGGTGGATCCCGGTGGAATGATTTTGCATTAAGGGAGGAAACAACCTTTTGGGTAGCTTCCTCGGAGGAATCTGGGGTTGCTACCTGGGATTCTAGGTCCTGAAAGCAGAGCTCCGAAGAGTGCAGCAGAGACCTGAGAGGAGTCCTGGGTGGATCCCTTAGGAGAGATTTTCCTGCAAAGCAGGAAAGACCATTTTGGGTAGCTTCCTTGGAGGAATCTGGGGCTGCTACCTGGGATATTTGGATGCGAAAGAAGAGGTCAAAGCCCTCCTGGAGCTGCCTGGGAGCAGTCTTGGGTGGATGCTGGAGGAGCCATTTTGCATTAAGGGAGGAAACAAACTTTTGGGTAGCTTCCTCGGAGGAATCTGGGGTTGCTACCTGGGATTTTAGGACCTGAAAGCGGAGCTCCGAAGAGATTTTCCTGCAAAGCAGGAAAGACCATTTTGGGTAGCTTCCTTGGAGGAGTCTGGGGCTGCTACCTGGGACCTTAGGATGCAAAAGAAGAGGTCAAAGCCCTCCTGGAGCTGCCTGGGAGGAGTCTTGGGTGGATCCCGGTGGAATGATTTTGCATTAAGGGAGGAAACAACCTTTTGGGTAGCTTCCTCGGAGGAATCTGGGGTTGCTACCTGGGATTCTAGGTCCTGAAAGCAGAGCTCCGAAGAGTGCAGCAGAGACCTGAGAGGAGTCCTGGGTGGATCCCTTAGGAGAGATTTTCCTGCAAAGCAGGAAAGACCATTTTGGGTAGCTTCCTCGGAGGAATCTGGGGCTGCTACCTGGGACGTTAGGATGCGAAAGAAGAGGTCAAAGCCCTCCAGGAGCTGCCTGGGAGGAGTCTTGGGTGGATGCTGGAGGAGCCATTTTGCATTAAGGGAGGAAACAACCTTTTGGGTAGCTTCCTCGGAGGAATCTGGGGTTGCTACCTGGGATTCTAGGTCCTGAAAGCAGAGCTCCGAAGCGTGCAGCAGAGACCTGAGAGGAGTCCTGGGTGGATCCCTTAGGAGAGATTTTCCTGCAAAGGAGAAAAGACCATTTTGGGTAGCTTCCTTGGAGGAGTGTGGGGCTGCTGCCAGGGATATTAGGACCCGCGAGCAGAGGTCAAAGCCCTCCAGGAGCTGCCTGGGAGGAGTCTTGGGTGGATCCGGAAGGAGCCATTTTGCATTAAGGGAGGAAACAACCTTTTGGGTAGCTTCCTCGGAGGAATCTGGGGTTGCTACCTGGGATTCTAGGTCCTGAAAGCAGAGCTCCGAAGAGTGCAGCAGAGACCTGAGAGGAGTCCTGGGTGGATCCCTTAGGAGAGATTTTCCTGCAAAGCAGGAAAGACCATTTTGGGTAGCTTCCTCGGAGGAATCTGGGGCTGCTACCTGGGACGTTAGGATGCGAAAGAAGAGGTCAAAGCCCTCCTGGAGCTGCCGGGGAGGAGTCTTGGGTGGATGCTGGAGGAGCCATTTTGCATTAAGGGAGGAAACAACCTTTTGGGTAGCTTCCTCGGAGGAATCTGGGGTTGCTACCTGGGATTTTAGGACCTGAAAGCGGAGCTCCGAAGAGATTTTCCTGCAAAGCAGGAAAGACCATTTTGGGTAGCTTCCTTGGAGGAGTCTGGGGCTGCTACCTGGGATCTTCGGATGCGAAAGAACAGGTCAAAGCCCTCCAGGAGCTGCCTGGGAGGAGTCTTGGGTGGATCCCGGTGGAATGATTTTGCATTAAGGGAGGAAACAACCTTTTGGGTAGCTTCCTCGGAGGAATCTGGGGTTGCTACCTGGGATTCTAGGACCTGAAAGCAGAGCTCCGAAGAGTGCAGCAGAGACCTGAGAGAAGTCCTGTGTGGATCCCTTAGGAGAGATTTTCCTGCAAAGGAGAAAAGACCATTTTGGATAGCTTCCTCGGAGGAATCTGGGGCTGCTACCTGGGACGTTAGGATGCGAAAGAAGAGGTCAAAGCCCTCCTGGAGCTGCCTGGGAGGAGTCTTGGGTGGATGCTGGAGGAGCCATTTTGCATTAAGGGAGGAAACAACCTTTTGGGTAGCTTCCTCGGAGGAATCTGGGGTTGCTACCTGGGATTCTAGGTCCTGAAAGCAGAGCTCCGAAGAGTGCAGCAGAGACCTGAGAGGAGTCCTGGGTGGATCCCTTAGGAGAGATTTTCCTGCAAAGGAGAAAAGACCATTTTGGGTAGCTTCCTTGGAGGAGTCTGGGGCTGCTACCTGGGATATTTGGATGCGAAAGAAGAGGTCAAAGCCCTCCTGGAGCTGCCGGGGAGGAGTCTTGTGTGGATGCTGGAGGAGCCATTTTGCATTAAGGGAGGAAACAACCTTTTGGGTAGCTTCCTCGGAGGAATCTGGGGTTGCTACCTGGGATTTTAGGACCTGAAAGCGGAGCTCCGAAGAGATTTTCCTGCAAAGCAGGAAAGACCATTTTGGGTAGCTTCCTTGGAGGAGTCTGGGGCTGCTACCTGGGACCTTAGGATGCAAAAGAAGAGGTCAAAGCCCTCCAGGAGCTGCCTGGGAGGAGTCTTGGGTGGATCCCGGTGGAATGATTTTTATTAAGGGAGGAAACAACCTTTTGGGTAGCTTCCTCGGAGGAACCTGGGGTTGCTACCTGGGATTCTAGGACCTGAAAGCAGAGCTCCGAAGAGTGCAGCAGAGATCTGAGAGGAGTCCTGGGTGGATCCCTTAGGAGAGATTTTCCTGCAAAGCAGGAAAGACCATTTTGGGTAGCTTCCTCGGAGGAATCTGGGGCTGCTACCTGGGACGTTAGGATGCGAAAGAAGAGGTCAAAGCCCTCCAGGAGCTGCCTGGGAGGAGTCTTGGGTGGATGCTGGAGGAGCCATTTTGCATTAAGGGAGGAAACAACCTTTTGGGTAGCTTCCTCGGAGGAATCTGGGGTTGCTACCTGGGATTCTAGGTCCTGAAAGCAGAGCTCCGAAGCGTGCAGCAGAGACCTGAGAGGAGTCCTGGGTGGATCCCTTAGGAGAGATTTTCCTGCAAAGGAGAAAAGACCATTTTGGGTAGCTTCCTTGGAGGAGTGTGGGGCTGCTGCCAGGGATATTAGGACCCGCGAGCAGAGGTCAAAGCCCTCCAGGAGCTGCCTGGGAGGAGTCTTGGGTGGATGCTGGAGGAGCCATTTTGCATTAAGGGAGGAAACAACCTTTTGGGTAGCTTCCTCGGAGGAATCTGGGGTAGCTACCTGGGATTTTAGGACCTGAAAGCAGAGCTCCGAAGAGTGCAGCAGAGACCTGAGAGGAGTCCTGGGTGGATCCCTTAGGAGAGATTTTCCTGCAAAGGAGAAAAGACCATTTTGGGTAGCTTCCTTGGAGGAGTGTGGGGCTGCTGCCAGGGATATTAGGACCCGCGAGCAGAGGTCAAAGCCCTCCAGGAGCTGCCTGGGAGGAGTTTTGGGTGGATGCTGGAGGAGCCATTTTGCATTAAGGGAGGAAACAACCTTTTGGGTAGCTTCCTCGGAGGAATCTGGGGTTGCTACCTGGGATTTTAGGACCTGAAAGCGGAGCTCCGAAGAGATTTTCCTGCAAAGCAGGAAAGACCATTTTGGGTAGCTTCCTTGGAGGAGTCTGGGGCTGCTACCTGGGACCTTAGGATGCAAAAGAAGAGGTCAAAGCCCTCCAGGAGCTGCCTGGGAGGAGTCTTGGGTGGATCCCGGTGGAACGATTTTGCATTAAGGGAGGAAACAACCTTTTGGGTAGCTTCCTCGGAGGCATCTGGGGTTGCTACCTGGGATTCTAGGTCCTGAAAGCAGAGCTCCGAAGAGTGCAGCAGAGACCTGAGAGAAGTCCTGGGTGGATCCCTTAGGAGAGATTTTCCTGCAAAGGAGAAAAGACCATTTTGGGTAGCTTCCTTGGAGGAGTCTGGGGCTGCTACCTGGGATATTTGGATGCGAAAGAAGAGGTCAAAGCCCTCCAGGAGCTGCCTGGGAGGAGTCTTGGGTGGATGCTGGAGGAGCCATTTTGCATTAAGGGAGGAAACCACCTTTTGGGTAGCTTCCTCGGAGGAATCTGGGGTTGCTACCTGGGATTCTAGGTCCTGAAAGCAGAGCTCCGAAGAGTGCAGCAGAGACCTGAGAGGAGTCCTGGGTGGATCCCTTAGGAGAGATTTTCCTGCAAAGGAGAAAAGACCATTTTGGGTAGCTTCCTTGGAGGAGTGTGGGGCTGCTACCTGGGATCTTCGGATGCGAAAGAAGAGGTCAAAGCCCTCCAGGAGCTGCCTGGGAGGAGTCTTGGGTGGATGCTGGAGGAGCCATTTTGCATTAAGGGAGGAAACAACCTTTTGGGTAGCTTCCTGGGAGGAATCTGGGGTTGCTACCTGGGATTTTAGGACCTGAAAGCGGAGCTATAAAGAGATTTTCCTGCAAAGCAGGAAAGACCATTTTGGGTAGCTTCCTTGGAGGAGTCTGGGGCTGCTACCTGGGACGTTAGGATGCGTACGAAGAGGTCAAAGCCCTCCAGGAGCTGCCTGGGAGGAGTCTTGGGTGGATCCCGGTGGAATGATTTTGCATTAATGGAGGAAACAACCTTTTGGGTAGCTTCCTCGGAGGAATCTGGGGTTGCTACCTGGGATTCTAGGTCCTGAAAGCAGAGCTCCGAAGAGTGCAGCAGAGACCTGAGAGAAGTCCTGGGTGGATCCCTTAGGAGAGATTTTCCTGCAAAGGAGAAAAGACCATTTTGGGTAGCTTCCTTGGAGGAGTGTGTGGCTGCTACCTGGGATATTTGGATGCGAAAGAAGAGGTCAAAGCCCTCCAGGAGCTGCCGGGGAGGAGTCTTGGGTGGATCCGGAAGGAGCCATTTTGCATTAAGGGAGGAAACAACCTTTTGGGTAGCTTCCTCGGAGGAATCTGGGGTTGCTACCTGGGATTTTAGGACCTGAAAGCGGAGCTCCGAAGAGATTTTCCTGCAAAGCAGGAAAGACCATTTTGGGTAGCTTCCTTGGAGGAGTCTGGGGCTGCTACCTGGGATCTTCGGATGCGAAAGAAGAGGTCAAAGCCCTCCAGGAGCTGCCTGGGAGGAGTCTTGGGTGGATCCCGGTGGAACGATTTTGCATTAAGGGAGGAAACAACCTTTTGGGTAGCTTCCTCGGAGGAATCTGGGGTTGCTACCTGGGATTCTAGGTCCTGAAAGCAGAGCTCCGAAGAGTGCAGCAGAGACCTGAGAGGAGTCCTGGGTGGATCCCTTAGGAGAGATTTTCCTGCAAAGGAGAAAAGACCATTTTGGGTAGCTTCCTTGGAGGAGTGTGGGGCTGCTACCTGGGATCTTAGTATGCGAAAGAAGAGGTCAAAGCCCTCCAGGAGCTGCCTGGGAGGAGTCTTGGGTGGATGCTGGAGGAGCCATTTTGCATTAAGGGAGGAAACAACCTTTTGGGTAGCTTCCTCGGAGGAATCTGGGGTTGCTACCTGGGATTTTAGGACCTGAAAGCGGAGCTATAAAGAGATTTTCCTGCAAAGCAGGAAAGACCATTTTGGGTAGCTTCCTTGGAGGAGTCTGGGGCTGCTACCTGGGACCTTAGGATGCAAAAGAAGAGGTCAAAGCCCTCCTGGAGCTGCCTGGGAGGAGTCTTGGGTGGATCCCGGTGGAATGATTTTGCATTAAGGGAGGAAACAACCTTTTGGGTAGCTTCCTCGGAGGAATCTGGGGTTGCTACCTGGGATTCTAGGTCCTGAAAGCAGAGCTCCGAAGAGTGCAGCAGAGACCTGAGAGGAGTCCTGGGTGGATCCCTTAGGAGAGATTTTCCTGCAAAGCAGGAAAGACCATTTTGGGTAGCTTCCTTGGAGGAATCTGGGGCTGCTACCTGGGATATTTGGATGCGAAAGAAGAGGTCAAAGCCCTCCTGGAGCTGCCTGGGAGCAGTCTTGGGTGGATGCTGGAGGAGCCATTTTGCATTAAGGGAGGAAACAAACTTTTGGGTAGCTTCCTCGGAGGAATCTGGGGTTGCTACCTGGGATTTTAGGACCTGAAAGCGGAGCTCCGAAGAGATTTTCCTGCAAAGCAGGAAAGACCATTTTGGGTAGCTTCCTTGGAGGAGTCTGGGGCTGCTACCTGGGACCTTAGGATGCAAAAGAAGAGGTCAAAGCCCTCCTGGAGCTGCCTGGGAGGAGTCTTGGGTGGATCCCGGTGGAATGATTTTGCATTAAGGGAGGAAACAACCTTTTGGGTAGCTTCCTCGGAGGAATCTGGGGTTGCTACCTGGGATTCTAGGTCCTGAAAGCAGAGCTCCGAAGAGTGCAGCAGAGACCTGAGAGGAGTCCTGGGTGGATCCCTTAGGAGAGATTTTCCTGCAAAGCAGGAAAGACCATTTTGGGTAGCTTCCTCGGAGGAATCTGGGGCTGCTACCTGGGACGTTAGGATGCGAAAGAAGAGGTCAAAGCCCTCCAGGAGCTGCCTGGGAGGAGTCTTGGGTGGATGCTGGAGGAGCCATTTTGCATTAAGGGAGGAAACAACCTTTTGGGTAGCTTCCTCGGAGGAATCTGGGGTTGCTACCTGGGATTCTAGGTCCTGAAAGCAGAGCTCCGAAGCGTGCAGCAGAGACCTGAGAGGAGTCCTGGGTGGATCCCTTAGGAGAGATTTTCCTGCAAAGGAGAAAAGACCATTTTGGGTAGCTTCCTTGGAGGAGTGTGGGGCTGCTGCCAGGGATATTAGGACCCGCGAGCAGAGGTCAAAGCCCTCCAGGAGCTGCCTGGGAGGAGTCTTGGGTGGATCCGGAAGGAGCCATTTTGCATTAAGGGAGGAAACAACCTTTTGGGTAGCTTCCTCGGAGGAATCTGGGGTTGCTACCTGGGATTCTAGGTCCTGAAAGCAGAGCTCCGAAGAGTGCAGCAGAGACCTGAGAGGAGTCCTGGGTGGATCCCTTAGGAGAGATTTTCCTGCAAAGCAGGAAAGACCATTTTGGGTAGCTTCCTCGGAGGAATCTGGGGCTGCTACCTGGGACGTTAGGATGCGAAAGAAGAGGTCAAAGCCCTCCTGGAGCTGCCGGGGAGGAGTCTTGGGTGGATGCTGGAGGAGCCATTTTGCATTAAGGGAGGAAACAACCTTTTGGGTAGCTTCCTCGGAGGAATCTGGGGTTGCTACCTGGGATTTTAGGACCTGAAAGCGGAGCTCCGAAGAGATTTTCCTGCAAAGCAGGAAAGACCATTTTGGGTAGCTTCCTTGGAGGAGTCTGGGGCTGCTACCTGGGATCTTCGGATGCGAAAGAACAGGTCAAAGCCCTCCAGGAGCTGCCTGGGAGGAGTCTTGGGTGGATCCCGGTGGAATGATTTTGCATTAAGGGAGGAAACAACCTTTTGGGTAGCTTCCTCGGAGGAATCTGGGGTTGCTACCTGGGATTCTAGGACCTGAAAGCAGAGCTCCGAAGAGTGCAGCAGAGACCTGAGAGAAGTCCTGTGTGGATCCCTTAGGAGAGATTTTCCTGCAAAGGAGAAAAGACCATTTTGGATAGCTTCCTCGGAGGAATCTGGGGCTGCTACCTGGGACGTTAGGATGCGAAAGAAGAGGTCAAAGCCCTCCTGGAGCTGCCTGGGAGGAGTCTTGGGTGGATGCTGGAGGAGCCATTTTGCATTAAGGGAGGAAACAACCTTTTGGGTAGCTTCCTCGGAGGAATCTGGGGTTGCTACCTGGGATTCTAGGTCCTGAAAGCAGAGCTCCGAAGAGTGCAGCAGAGACCTGAGAGGAGTCCTGGGTGGATCCCTTAGGAGAGATTTTCCTGCAAAGGAGAAAAGACCATTTTGGGTAGCTTCCTTGGAGGAGTCTGGGGCTGCTACCTGGGATATTTGGATGCGAAAGAAGAGGTCAAAGCCCTCCTGGAGCTGCCGGGGAGGAGTCTTGTGTGGATGCTGGAGGAGCCATTTTGCATTAAGGGAGGAAACAACCTTTTGGGTAGCTTCCTCGGAGGAATCTGGGGTTGCTACCTGGGATTTTAGGACCTGAAAGCGGAGCTCCGAAGAGATTTTCCTGCAAAGCAGGAAAGACCATTTTGGGTAGCTTCCTTGGAGGAGTCTGGGGCTGCTACCTGGGACCTTAGGATGCAAAAGAAGAGGTCAAAGCCCTCCAGGAGCTGCCTGGGAGGAGTCTTGGGTGGATCCCGGTGGAATGATTTTTATTAAGGGAGGAAACAACCTTTTGGGTAGCTTCCTCGGAGGAACCTGGGGTTGCTACCTGGGATTCTAGGACCTGAAAGCAGAGCTCCGAAGAGTGCAGCAGAGATCTGAGAGGAGTCCTGGGTGGATCCCTTAGGAGAGATTTTCCTGCAAAGCAGGAAAGACCATTTTGGGTAGCTTCCTCGGAGGAATCTGGGGCTGCTACCTGGGACGTTAGGATGCGAAAGAAGAGGTCAAAGCCCTCCAGGAGCTGCCTGGGAGGAGTCTTGGGTGGATGCTGGAGGAGCCATTTTGCATTAAGGGAGGAAACAACCTTTTGGGTAGCTTCCTCGGAGGAATCTGGGGTTGCTACCTGGGATTCTAGGTCCTGAAAGCAGAGCTCCGAAGCGTGCAGCAGAGACCTGAGAGGAGTCCTGGGTGGATCCCTTAGGAGAGATTTTCCTGCAAAGGAGAAAAGACCATTTTGGGTAGCTTCCTTGGAGGAGTGTGGGGCTGCTGCCAGGGATATTAGGACCCGCGAGCAGAGGTCAAAGCCCTCCAGGAGCTGCCTGGGAGGAGTCTTGGGTGGATGCTGGAGGAGCCATTTTGCATTAAGGGAGGAAACAACCTTTTGGGTAGCTTCCTCGGAGGAATCTGGGGTAGCTACCTGGGATTTTAGGACCTGAAAGCAGAGCTCCGAAGAGTGCAGCAGAGACCTGAGAGGAGTCCTGGGTGGATCCCTTAGGAGAGATTTTCCTGCAAAGGAGAAAAGACCATTTTGGGTAGCTTCCTTGGAGGAGTGTGGGGCTGCTGCCAGGGATATTAGGACCCGCGAGCAGAGGTCAAAGCCCTCCAGGAGCTGCCTGGGAGGAGTTTTGGGTGGATGCTGGAGGAGCCATTTTGCATTAAGGGAGGAAACAACCTTTTGGGTAGCTTCCTCGGAGGAATCTGGGGTTGCTACCTGGGATTTTAGGACCTGAAAGCGGAGCTCCGAAGAGATTTTCCTGCAAAGCAGGAAAGACCATTTTGGGTAGCTTCCTTGGAGGAGTCTGGGGCTGCTACCTGGGACCTTAGGATGCAAAAGAAGAGGTCAAAGCCCTCCAGGAGCTGCCTGGGAGGAGTCTTGGGTGGATCCCGGTGGAACGATTTTGCATTAAGGGAGGAAACAACCTTTTGGGTAGCTTCCTCGGAGGCATCTGGGGTTGCTACCTGGGATTCTAGGTCCTGAAAGCAGAGCTCCGAAGAGTGCAGCAGAGACCTGAGAGAAGTCCTGGGTGGATCCCTTAGGAGAGATTTTCCTGCAAAGGAGAAAAGACCATTTTGGGTAGCTTCCTTGGAGGAGTCTGGGGCTGCTACCTGGGATATTTGGATGCGAAAGAAGAGGTCAAAGCCCTCCAGGAGCTGCCTGGGAGGAGTCTTGGGTGGATGCTGGAGGAGCCATTTTGCATTAAGGGAGGAAACCACCTTTTGGGTAGCTTCCTCGGAGGAATCTGGGGTTGCTACCTGGGATTCTAGGTCCTGAAAGCAGAGCTCCGAAGAGTGCAGCAGAGACCTGAGAGGAGTCCTGGGTGGATCCCTTAGGAGAGATTTTCCTGCAAAGGAGAAAAGACCATTTTGGGTAGCTTCCTTGGAGGAGTGTGGGGCTGCTACCTGGGATCTTCGGATGCGAAAGAAGAGGTCAAAGCCCTCCAGGAGCTGCCTGGGAGGAGTCTTGGGTGGATGCTGGAGGAGCCATTTTGCATTAAGGGAGGAAACAACCTTTTGGGTAGCTTCCTGGGAGGAATCTGGGGTTGCTACCTGGGATTTTAGGACCTGAAAGCGGAGCTATAAAGAGATTTTCCTGCAAAGCAGGAAAGACCATTTTGGGTAGCTTCCTTGGAGGAGTCTGGGGCTGCTACCTGGGACGTTAGGATGCGTACGAAGAGGTCAAAGCCCTCCAGGAGCTGCCTGGGAGGAGTCTTGGGTGGATCCCGGTGGAATGATTTTGCATTAATGGAGGAAACAACCTTTTGGGTAGCTTCCTCGGAGGAATCTGGGGTTGCTACCTGGGATTCTAGGTCCTGAAAGCAGAGCTCCGAAGAGTGCAGCAGAGACCTGAGAGAAGTCCTGGGTGGATCCCTTAGGAGAGATTTTCCTGCAAAGGAGAAAAGACCATTTTGGGTAGCTTCCTTGGAGGAGTGTGGGGCTGCTGCCAGGGATATTAGGACCCGCGAGCAGAGGTCAAAGCCCTCCAGGAGCTGCCTGGGAGGAGTCTTGGGTGGATGCTGGAGGAGCCATTTTGCATTAAGGGAGGAAACAACCTTTTGGGTAGCTTCCTCGGAGGAATCTGGGGTTGCTACCTGGGATTTTAGGACCTGAAAGCGGAGCTCCGAAGAGATTTTCCTGCAAAGCAGGAAAGACCATTTTGGGTAGCTTCCTTGGAGGAGTCTGGGGCTGCTACCTGGGACCTTAGGATGCAAAAGAAGAGGTCAAAGCCCTCCAGGAGCTGCCTGGGAGGAGTCTTGGGTGGATCCCGGTGGAATGATTTTGCATTAAGGGAGGAAACAACCTTTTGGGTAGCTTCCTCGGAGGAATCTGGGGTTGCTACCTGGGATTCTAGGTCCTGAAAGCAGAGCTCCGAAGAGTGCAGCAGAGACCTGAGAGGAGTCCTGGGTGGATCCCTTAGGAGAGATTTTCCTGCAAAGCAGGAAAGACCATTTTGGGTAGCTTCCTTGGAGGAATCTGGGGCTGCTACCTGGGACGTTAGGATGCGAAAGAAGAGGTCAAAGCCCTCCAGGAGCTGCCTGGGAGGAGTCTTGGGTGGATCCCGGTGGAATGATTTTGCATTAAGGGAGGAAACAACCTTTTGGGTAGCTTCCTCGGAGGAATCTGGGGTTGCTACCTGGGATTCTAGGTCCTGAAAGCAGAGCTCTGAAGCGTGCAGCAGAGACCTGAGAGGAGTCCTGGGTGGATCCCTTAGGAGAGATTTTCCTGCAAAGCAGGAAAGACCATTTTGGGTAGCTTCCTCGGAGGAATCTGGGGCTGCTACCTGGGACGTTAGGATGCGAAAGAAGAGGTCAAAGCCCTCCTGGAGCTGCCTGGGAGGAGTCTTGGGTGGATGCTGGAGGAGCCATTTTGCATTAAGGGAGGAAACAACCTTTTGGGTAGCTTCCTCGGAGGAATCTGGGGTTGCTACCTGGGATTCTAGGTCCTGAAAGCAGAGCTCTGAAGCGTGCAGCAGAGACCTGAGAGGAGTCCTGGGTGGATCCCTTAGGAGAGATTTTCCTGCAAAGCAGGAAAGACCATTTTGGGTAGCTTCCTCGGAGGAGTCTGGGGCTGCTACCTGGGACGTTAGGATGCGAAAGAAGAGGTCAAAGCCCTCCTGGAGCTGCCTGGGAGGAGTCTTGCGTGGATGCTGGAGGAGCCATTTTGCATTAAGGGAGGAAACAACCTTTTGGGTAGCTTCCTCGGAGGAATCTGGGGTTGCTACCTGGGATTCTAGGACCTGAAAGCAGAGCTCCGAAGCGTGCAGCAGAGACCTGAGAGGAGTCCTGGGTGGATCCCTTAGGAGAGATTTTCCTGCAAAGGAGAAAAGACCATTTTGGGTAGCTTCCTTGGAGGAGTGTGGGGCTGCTGCCAGGGATATTAGGACCCGCGAGCAGAGGTCAAAGCCCTCCAGGAGCTGCCTGGGAGGAGTCTTGGGTGGATCCGGAAGGAGCCATTTTGCATTAAGGGAGGAAACAACCTTTTGGGTAGCTTCCTCGGAGGAATCTGGGGTTGCTACCTGGGATTCTAGGACCTGAAAGCAGAGCTCCGAAGAGTGCAGCAGAGACCTGAGAGGAGTCCTGGGTGGATCCCTTAGGAGAGATTTTCCTGCAAAGCAGGAAAGACCATTTTGGGTAGCTTCCTCGGAGGAATCTGGGGCTGCTACCTGGGACGTTAGGATGCGAAAGAAGAGGTCAAAGCCCTCCTGGAGCTGCCGGGGAGGAGTCTTGGGTGGATGCTGGAGGAGCCATTTTGCATTAAGGGAGGAAACAACCTTTTGGGTAGCTTCCTCGGAGGAATCTGGGGTTGCTACCTGGGATTTTAGGACCTGAAAGCGGAGCTCCGAAGAGATTTTCCTGCAAAGCAGGAAAGACCATTTTGGGTAGCTTCCTTGGAGGAGTCTGGGGCTGCTACCTGGGATCTTCGGATGCGAAAGAACAGGTCAAAGCCCTCCAGGAGCTGCCTGGGAGGAGTCTTGGGTGGATCCCGGTGGAATGATTTTGCATTAAGGGAGGAAACAACCTTTTGGGTAGCTTCCTCGGAGGAATCTGGGGTTGCTACCTGGGATTTTAGGACCTGAAAGCGGAGCTCCGAAGAGATTTTCCTGCAAAGCAGGAAAGACCATTTTGGGTAGCTTCCTTGGAGGAGTCTGGGGCTGCTACCTGGGATCTTCGGATGCGAAAGAAGAGGTCAAAGCCCTCCAGGAGCTGCCTGGGAGGAGTCTTGGGTGGATCCCGGTGGAATGATTTTGCATTAAGGGAGGAAACAACCTTTTGGGTAGCTTCCTCGGAGGAATCTGGGGTTGCTACCTGGGATTCTAGGTCCTGAAAGCAGAGCTCCGAAGCGTGCAGCAGAGACCTGAGAGGAGTCCTGGGTGGATCCCTTAGGAGAGATTTTCCTGCAAAGGAGAAAAGACCATTTTGGGTAGCTTCCTTGGAGGAGTGTGGGGCTGCTGCCAGGGATATTAGGACCCGCGAGCAGAGGTCAAAGCCCTCCAGGAGCTGCCTGGGAGGAGTCTTGGGTGGATGCTGGAGGAGCCATTTTGCATTAAGGGAGGAAACAACCTTTTGGGTAGCTTCCTCGGAGGAATCTGGGGTTGCTACCTGGGATTTTAGGACCTGAAAGCGGAGCTCCGAAGAGATTTTCCTGCAAAGCAGGAAAGACCATTTTGGGTAGCTTCCTTGGAGGAGTCTGGGGCTGCTACCTGGGACCTTAGGATGCAAAAGAAGAGGTCAAAGCCCTCCAGGAGCTGCCTGGGAGGAGTCTTGGGTGGATCCCGGTGGAATGATTTTGCATTAAGGGAGGAAACAACCTTTTGGGTAGCTTCCTCGGAGGAATCTGGGGTTGCTACCTGGGATTCTAGGTCCTGAAAGCAGAGCTCCGAAGAGTGCAGCAGAGACCTGAGAGGAGTCCTGGGTGGATCCCTTAGGAGAGATTTTCCTGCAAAGCAGGAAAGACCATTTTGGGTAGCTTCCTCGGAGGAATCTGGGGCTGCTACCTGGGACGTTAGGATGCGAAAGAAGAGGTCAAAGCCCTCCAGGAGCTGCCTGGGAGGAGTCTTGGGTGGATGCTGGAGGAGCCATTTTGCATTAAGGGAGGAAACAACCTTTTGGGTAGCTTCCTCGGAGGAATCTGGGGTTGCTACCTGGGATTCTAGGTCCTGAAAGCAGAGCTCCGAAGCGTGCAGCAGAGACCTGAGAGGAGTCCTGGGTGGATCCCTTAGGAGAGATTTTCCTGCAAAGGAGAAAAGACCATTTTGGGTAGCTTCCTTGGAGGAGTGTGGGGCTGCTGCCAGGGATATTAGGACCCGCGAGCAGAGGTCAAAGCCCTCCAGGAGCTGCCTGGGAGGAGTCTTGGGTGGATGCTGGAGGAGCCATTTTGCATTAAGGGAGGAAACAACCTTTTGGGTAGCTTCCTCGGAGGAATCTGGGGTAGCTACCTGGGATTTTAGGACCTGAAAGCAGAGCTCCGAAGAGTGCAGCAGAGACCTGAGAGGAGTCCTGGGTGGATCCCTTAGGAGAGATTTTCCTGCAAAGGAGAAAAGACCATTTTGGGTAGCTTCCTTGGAGGAGTGTGGGGCTGCTGCCAGGGATATTAGGACCCGCGAGCAGAGGTCAAAGCCCTCCAGGAGCTGCCTGGGAGGAGTTTTGGGTGGATGCTGGAGGAGCCATTTTGCATTAAGGGAGGAAACAACCTTTTGGGTAGCTTCCTCGGAGGAATCTGGGGTTGCTACCTGGGATTTTAGGACCTGAAAGCGGAGCTCCGAAGAGATTTTCCTGCAAAGCAGGAAAGACCATTTTGGGTAGCTTCCTTGGAGGAGTCTGGGGCTGCTACCTGGGACCTTAGGATGCAAAAGAAGAGGTCAAAGCCCTCCAGGAGCTGCCTGGGAGGAGTCTTGGGTGGATCCCGGTGGAACGATTTTGCATTAAGGGAGGAAACAACCTTTTGGGTAGCTTCCTCGGAGGCATCTGGGGTTGCTACCTGGGATTCTAGGTCCTGAAAGCAGAGCTCCGAAGAGTGCAGCAGAGACCTGAGAGAAGTCCTGGGTGGATCCCTTAGGAGAGATTTTCCTGCAAAGGAGAAAAGACCATTTTGGGTAGCTTCCTTGGAGGAGTCTGGGGCTGCTACCTGGGATATTTGGATGCGAAAGAAGAGGTCAAAGCCCTCCAGGAGCTGCCTGGGAGGAGTCTTGGGTGGATGCTGGAGGAGCCATTTTGCATTAAGGGAGGAAACCACCTTTTGGGTAGCTTCCTCGGAGGAATCTGGGGTTGCTACCTGGGATTCTAGGTCCTGAAAGCAGAGCTCCGAAGAGTGCAGCAGAGACCTGAGAGGAGTCCTGGGTGGATCCCTTAGGAGAGATTTTCCTGCAAAGGAGAAAAGACCATTTTGGGTAGCTTCCTTGGAGGAGTGTGGGGCTGCTACCTGGGATCTTCGGATGCGAAAGAAGAGGTCAAAGCCCTCCAGGAGCTGCCTGGGAGGAGTCTTGGGTGGATGCTGGAGGAGCCATTTTGCATTAAGGGAGGAAACAACCTTTTGGGTAGCTTCCTGGGAGGAATCTGGGGTTGCTACCTGGGATTTTAGGACCTGAAAGCGGAGCTATAAAGAGATTTTCCTGCAAAGCAGGAAAGACCATTTTGGGTAGCTTCCTTGGAGGAGTCTGGGGCTGCTACCTGGGACGTTAGGATGCGTACGAAGAGGTCAAAGCCCTCCAGGAGCTGCCTGGGAGGAGTCTTGGGTGGATCCCGGTGGAATGATTTTGCATTAATGGAGGAAACAACCTTTTGGGTAGCTTCCTCGGAGGAATCTGGGGTTGCTACCTGGGATTCTAGGTCCTGAAAGCAGAGCTCCGAAGAGTGCAGCAGAGACCTGAGAGAAGTCCTGGGTGGATCCCTTAGGAGAGATTTTCCTGCAAAGGAGAAAAGACCATTTTGGGTAGCTTCCTTGGAGGAGTGTGGGGCTGCTGCCAGGGATATTAGGACCCGCGAGCAGAGGTCAAAGCCCTCCAGGAGCTGCCTGGGAGGAGTCTTGGGTGGATGCTGGAGGAGCCATTTTGCATTAAGGGAGGAAACAACCTTTTGGGTAGCTTCCTCGGAGGAATCTGGGGTTGCTACCTGGGATTTTAGGACCTGAAAGCGGAGCTCCGAAGAGATTTTCCTGCAAAGCAGGAAAGACCATTTTGGGGTAGCTTCCTTGGAGGAGTCTGGGGCTGCTACCTGGGACCTTAGGATGCAAAAGAAGAGGTCAAAGCCCTCCAGGAGCTGCCTGGGAGGAGTCTTGGGTGGATCCCGGTGGAATGATTTTGCATTAAGGGAGGAAACAACCTTTTGGGTAGCTTCCTCGGAGGAATCTGGGGTTGCTACCTGGGATTCTAGGTCCTGAAAGCAGAGCTCCGAAGAGTGCAGCAGAGACCTGAGAGGAGTCCTGGGTGGATCCCTTAGGAGAGATTTTCCTGCAAAGCAGGAAAGACCATTTTGGGTAGCTTCCTTGGAGGAATCTGGGGCTGCTACCTGGGACGTTAGGATGCGAAAGAAGAGGTCAAAGCCCTCCAGGAGCTGCCTGGGAGGAGTCTTGGGTGGATCCCGGTGGAATGATTTTGCAATTAAGGGAGGAAACAACCTTTTGGGTAGCTTCCTCGGAGGAATCTGGGGTTGCTACCTGGGATTCTAGGTCCTGAAAGCAGAGCTCTGAAGCGTGCAGCAGAGACCTGAGAGGAGTCCTGGGTGGATCCCTTAGGAGAGATTTTCCTGCAAAGCAGGAAAGACCATTTTGGGTAGCTTCCTCGGAGGAATCTGGGGCTGCTACCTGGGACGTTAGGATGCGAAAGAAGAGGTCAAAGCCCTCCTGGAGCTGCCTGGGAGGAGTCTTGGGTGGATGCTGGAGGAGCCATTTTGCATTAAGGGAGGAAACAACCTTTTGGGTAGCTTCCTCGGAGGAATCTGGGGTTGCTACCTGGGATTCTAGGTCCTGAAAGCAGAGCTCTGAAGCGTGCAGCAGAGACCTGAGAGGAGTCCTGGGTGGATCCCTTAGGAGAGATTTTCCTGCAAAGCAGGAAAGACCATTTTGGGTAGCTTCCTCGGAGGAGTCTGGGGCTGCTACCTGGGACGTTAGGATGCGAAAGAAGAGGTCAAAGCCCTCCTGGAGCTGCCTGGGAGGAGTCTTGCGTGGATGCTGGAGGAGCCATTTTGCATTAAGGGAGGAAACAACCTTTTGGGTAGCTTCCTCGGAGGAATCTGGGGTTGCTACCTGGGATTCTAGGACCTGAAAGCAGAGCTCCGAAGCGTGCAGCAGAGACCTGAGAGGAGTCCTGGGTGGATCCCTTAGGAGAGATTTTCCTGCAAAGGAGAAAAGACCATTTTGGGTAGCTTCCTTGGAGGAGTGTGGGGCTGCTGCCAGGGATATTAGGACCCGCGAGCAGAGGTCAAAGCCCTCCAGGAGCTGCCTGGGAGGAGTCTTGGGTGGATCCGGAAGGAGCCATTTTGCATTAAGGGAGGAAACAACCTTTTGGGTAGCTTCCTCGGAGGAATCTGGGGTTGCTACCTGGGATTCTAGGACCTGAAAGCAGAGCTCCGAAGAGTGCAGCAGAGACCTGAGAGGAGTCCTGGGTGGATCCCTTAGGAGAGATTTTCCTGCAAAGCAGGAAAGACCATTTTGGGTAGCTTCCTCGGAGGAATCTGGGGCTGCTACCTGGGACGTTAGGATGCGAAAGAAGAGGTCAAAGCCCTCCTGGAGCTGCCGGGGAGGAGTCTTGGGTGGATGCTGGAGGAGCCATTTTGCATTAAGGGAGGAAACAACCTTTTGGGTAGCTTCCTCGGAGGAATCTGGGGTTGCTACCTGGGATTTTAGGACCTGAAAGCGGAGCTCCGAAGAGATTTTCCTGCAAAGCAGGAAAGACCATTTTGGGTAGCTTCCTTGGAGGAGTCTGGGGCTGCTACCTGGGATCTTCGGATGCGAAAGAACAGGTCAAAGCCCTCCAGGAGCTGCCTGGGAGGAGTCTTGGGTGGATCCCGGTGGAATGATTTTGCATTAAGGGAGGAAACAACCTTTTGGGTAGCTTCCTCGGAGGAATCTGGGGTTGCTACCTGGGATTTTAGGACCTGAAAGCGGAGCTCCGAAGAGATTTTCCTGCAAAGCAGGAAAGACCATTTTGGGTAGCTTCCTTGGAGGAGTCTGGGGCTGCTACCTGGGATCTTCGGATGCGAAAGAAGAGGTCAAAGCCCTCCAGGAGCTGCCTGGGAGGAGTCTTGGGTGGATCCCGGTGGAATGATTTTGCATTAAGGGAGGAAACAACCTTTTGGGTAGCTTCCTCGGAGGAAAATCTGGGGTTGCTACCTGGGATTCTAGGTCCTGAAAGCAGAGCTCCGAAGCGTGCAGCAGAGACCTGAGAGGAGTCCTGGGTGGATCCCTTAGGAGAGATTTTCCTGCAAAGGAGAAAAGGACCATTTTGGGTAGCTTCCTTGGAGGAGTGTGGGGCTGCTGCCAGGGATATTAGGACCCGCGAGCAGAGGTCAAAGCCCTCCAGGAGCTGCCTGGGAGGAGTCTTGGGTGGATGCTGGAGGAGCCATTTTGCATTAAGGGAGGAAACAACCTTTTGGGTAGCTTCCTCGGAGGAATCTGGGGTTGCTACCTGGGATTTTAGGACCTGAAAGCGGAGCTCCGAAGAGATTTTCCTGCAAAGCAGGAAAGACCATTTTGGGTAGCTTCCTTGGAGGAGTCTGGGGCTGCTACCTGGGACCTTAGGATGCAAAAGAAGAGGTCAAAGCCCTCCAGGAGCTGCCTGGGAGGAGTCTTGGGTGGATCCCGGTGGAATGATTTTGCATTAAGGAGGAAACAACCTTTTGGGTAGCTTCCTCGGAGGAATCTGGGGTTGCTACCTGGGATTCTAGGTCCTGAAAGCAGAGCTCCGAAGAGTGCAGCAGAGACCTGAGAGGAGTCCTGGGTGGATCCCTTAGGAGAGATTTTCTGCAAAGCAGGAAAGACCATTTTGGGTAGCTTCCTTGGAGGAATCTGGGGCTGCTACCTGGGACGTTAGGATGCGAAAGAAGAGGTCAAAGCCCTCCAGGAGCTGCCTGGGAGGAGTCTTGGGTGGATCCCGGTGGAATGATTTTGCATTAAGGGAGGAAACAACCTTTTGGGTAGCTTCCTCGGAGGAATCTGGGGTTGCTACCTGGGATTCTAGGTCCTGAAAGCAGAGCTCTGAAGCGTGCAGCAGAGACCTGAGAGGAGTCCTGGGTGGATCCCTTAGGAGAGATTTTTCCTGCAAAGCAGGAAAGACCATTTTGGGTAGCTTCCTCGGAGGAATCTGGGGCTGCTACCTGGGACGTTAGGATGCGAAAGAAGAGGTCAAAGCCCTCCTGGAGCTGCCTGGGAGGAGTCTTGCGTGGATGCTGGAGGAGCCATTTTGCATTAAGGGAGGAAACAACCTTTTGGGTAGCTTCCTCGGAGGAATCTGGGGTTGCTACCTGGGATTCTAGGTCCTGAAAGCAGAGCTCTGAAGCGTGCAGCAGAGACCTGAGAGGAGTCCTGGGTGGATCCCTTAGGAGAGATTTTCCTGCAAAGCAGGAAAGACCATTTTGGGTAGCTTCCTCGGAGGAGTCTGGGGCTGCTACCTGGGACGTTAGGATGCGAAAGAAGAGGTCAAAGCCCTCCTGGAGCTGCCTGGGAGGAGTCTTGCGTGGATGCTGGAGGAGCCATTTTGCATTAAGGGAGGAAACAACCTTTTGGGTAGCTTCCTCGGAGGAATCTGGGGTTGCTACCTGGGATTCTAGGACCTGAAAGCAGAGCTCCGAAGCGTGCAGCAGAGACCTGAGAGGAGTCCTGGGTGGATCCCTTAGGAGAGATTTTCCTGCAAAGGAGAAAAGACCATTTTGGGTAGCTTCCTTGGAGGAGTGTGGGGCTGCTGCCAGGGATATTAGGACCCGCGAGCAGAGGTCAAAGCCCTCCAGGAGCTGCCTGGGAGGAGTCTTGGGTGGATCCGGAAGGAGCCATTTTGCATTAAGGGAGGAAACAACCTTTTGGGTAGCTTCCTCGGAGGAATCTGGGGTTGCTACCTGGGATTCTAGGACCTGAAAGCAGAGCTCCGAAGAGTGCAGCAGAGACCTGAGAGGAGTCCTGGGTGGATCCCTTAGGAGAGATTTTCCTGCAAAGCAGGAAAGACCATTTTGGGTAGCTTCCTCGGAGGAATCTGGGGCTGCTACCTGGGACCTTAGGATGCGAAAGAAGAGGTCAAAGCCCTCCTGGAGCTGCCGGGGAGGAGTCTTGGGTGGATGCTGGAGGAGCCATTTTGCATTAAGGGAGGAAACAACCTTTTGGGTAGCTTCCTCGGAGGAATCTGGGGTTGCTACCTGGGATTTTAGGACCTGAAAGCGGAGCTCCGAAGAGATTTTCCTGCAAAGCAGGAAAGACCATTTTGGGTAGCTTCCTTGGAGGAGTCTGGGGCTGCTACCTGGGATCTTCGGATGCGAAAGAACAGGTCAAAGCCCTCCAGGAGCTGCCTGGGAGGAGTCTTGGGTGGATCCCGGTGGAATGATTTTGCATTAAGGGAGGAAACAACCTTTTGGGTAGCTTCCTCGGAGGAATCTGGGGTTGCTACCTGGGATTTTAGGACCTGAAAGCGGAGCTCCGAAGAGATTTTCCTGCAAAGCAGGAAAGACCATTTTGGGTAGCTTCCTTGGAGGAGTCTGGGGCTGCTACCTGGGATCTTCGGATGCGAAAGAAGAGGTCAAAGCCCTCCAGGAGCTGCCTGGGAGGAGTCTTGGGTGGATCCCGGTGGAATGATTTTGCATTAAGGGAGGAAACAACCTTTTGGGTAGCTTCCTCGGAGGAATCTGGGGTTGCTACCTGGGATTCTAGGTCCTGAAAGCAGAGCTCCGAAGCGTGCAGCAGAGACCTGAGAGGAGTCCTGGGTGGATCCCTTAGGAGAGATTTTCCTGCAAAGGAGAAAAGACCATTTTGGGTAGCTTCCTTGGAGGAGTGTGGGGCTGCTGCCAGGGATATTAGGACCCGCGAGCAGAGGTCAAAGCCCTCCAGGAGCTGCCTGGGAGGAGTCTTGGGTGGATGCTGGAGGAGCCATTTTGCATTAAGGGAGGAAACAACCTTTTGGGTAGCTTCCTCGGAGGAATCTGGGGTAGCTACCTGGGATTTTAGGACCTGAAAGCAGAGCTCCGAAGAGTGCAGCAGAGACCTGAGAGGAGTCCTGGGTGGATCCCTTAGGAGAGATTTTCCTGCAAAGGAGAAAAGACCATTTTGGGTAGCTTCCTTGGAGGAGTGTGTGGCTGCTGCCAGGGATATTAGGACCCGCGAGCAGAGGTCAAAGCCCTCCAGGAGCTGCCTGGGAGGAGTTTTGGGTGGATGCTGGAGGAGCCATTTTGCATTAAGGGAGGCAACAACCTTTTGGGTAGCTTCCTCGGAGGAATCTGGGGTTGCTACCTGGGATTTTAGGACCTGAAAGCGGAGCTCCGAAGAGATTTTCCTGCAAAGCAGGAAAGACCATTTTGGGTAGCTTCCTTGGAGGAGTCTGGGGCTGCTACCTGGGACCTTAGGATGCAAAAGAAGAGGTCAAAGCCCTCCAGGAGCTGCCTGGGAGTAGTCTTGGGTGGATCCCGGTGGAACGATTTTGCATTAAGGGAGGAAACAACCTTTTGGGTAGCTTCCTCGGAGGCATCTGGGGTTGCTACCTGGGATTCTAGGTCCTGAAAGCAGAGCTCCGAAGAGTGCAGCAGAGACCTGAGAGAAGTCCTGTGTGGATCCCTTAGGAGAGATTTTCCTGCAAAGGAGAAAAGACCATTTTGGGTAGCTTCCTTGGAGGAGTCTGGGGCTGCTACCTGGGATATTTGGATGCGAAAGAAGAGGTCAAAGCCCTCCAGGAGCTGCCTGGGAGGAGTCTTGGGTGGATGCTGGAGGAGCCATTTTGCATTAAGGGAGGAAACCACCTTTTGGGTAGCTTCCTCGGAGGAATCTGGGGTTGCTACCTGGGATTCTAGGTCCTGAAAGCAGAGCTCCGAAGAGTGCAGCAGAGTCCTGAGAGGAGTCCTGGGTGGATCCCTTAGGAGAGATTTTCCTGCAAAGGAGAAAAGACCATTTTGGGTAGCTTCCTTGGAGGAGTGTGTGGCTGCTACCTGGGATATTTGGATGCGAAAGAAGAGGTCAAAGCCCTCCAGGAGCTGCCTGGGAGGAGTCTTGGGTGGATGCTGAGGAGCCATTTTGCATTAAGGGAGGAAACAACCTTTTGGGTAGCTTCCTGGGAGGAATCTGGGGTTGCTACCTGGGATTTTAGGACCTGAAAGCGGAGCTATAAAGAGATTTTCCTGCAAAGCAGGAAAAGACCATTTTGGGTAGCTTCCTTGGAGGAGTCTGGGGCTGCTACCTGGCACCTTAGGATGCAAAAGAAGAGGTCAAAGCCCTCCAGGAGCTGCCTGGGAGGAGTCTTGGGTGGATCCCGGTGGAATGATTTTGCATTAATGGAGGAAACAACCTTTTGGGTAGCTTCCTCGGAGGAATCTGGGGTTGCTACCTGGGATTCTAGGTCCTGAAAGCAGAGCTCCGAAGAGTGCAGCAGAGACCTGAGAGAAGTCCTGGGTGGATCCCTTAGGAGAGATTTTCCTGCAAAGGAGAAAAGACCATTTTGGGTAGCTTCCTTGGAGGAGTGTGGGGCTGCTGCCAGGGATATTAGGACCCGCGAGCAGAGGTCAAAGCCCTCCAGGAGCTGCCTGGGAGGAGTCTTGGGTGGATGCTGGAGGAGCCATTTTGCATTAAGGGAGGAAACAACCTTTTGGGTAGCTTCCTCGGAGGAATCTGTGGTTGCTACCTGGGATTTTAGGACCTGAAAGCGGAGCTCCGAAGAGATTTTCCTGCAAAGCAGGAAAGACCATTTTGGGTAGCTTCCTTGGAGGAGTCTGGGGCTGCTACCTGGGACGTTAGGATGCAAAAGAAGAGGTCAAAGCCCTCCTGGAGCTGCCTGGGAGGAGTCTTGGGTGGATCCCGGTGGAATGATTTTGCATTAAGGGAGGAAACAACCTTTTGGGTAGCTTCCTCGGAGGAATCTGGGGTTGCTACCTGGGATTCTAGGTCCTGAAAGCAGAGCTCCGAAGAGTGCAGCAGAGACCTGAGAGGAGTCCTGGGTGGATCCCTTAGGAGAGATTTTCCTGCAAAGCAGGAAAGACCATTTTGGGTAGCTTCCTTGGAGGGATCTGGGGCTGCTACCTGGGACGTTAGGATGCGAAAGAAGAGGTCAAAGCCCTCCTGGAGCTGCCTGGGAGGAGTCTTGCGTGGATGCTGGAGGAGCCATTTTGCATTAAGGGAGGAAACAACCTTTTGGGTAGCTTCCTCGGAGGAATCTGGGGTAGCTACCTGGGATTTTAGGACCTGAAAGCAGAGCTCCGAAGAGTGCAGCAGAGACCTGAGAGGAGTCCTGGGTGGATCCCTTAGGAGAGATTTTCCTGCAAAGGAGAAAAGACCATTTTGGGTAGCTTCCTTGGAGGAGTGTGGGGCTGCTGCCAGGGATATTAGGACCCGCGAGCAGAGGTCAAAGCCCTCCAGGAGCTGCCTGGGAGGAGTCTTGGGTGGATCCGGAAGGAGCCATTTTGCATTAAGGGAGGAAACAACCTTTTGGGTAGCTTCCTCGGAGGAATCTGGGGTTGCTACCTGGGATTTTAGGACCTGAAAGCGGAGCTCCGAAGAGATTTTCCTGCAAAGCAGGAAAGACCATTTTGGGTAGCTTCCTTGGAGGAGTCTGGGGCTGCTACCTGGGACCTTAGGATGCAAAAGAAGAGGTCAAAGCCCTCCAGGAGCTGCCTGGGAGGACTCTTGCGTGGATCCTGGTGGAACGATTTTGCATTAAGGGAGGAAACAACCTTTTGGGTAGCTTCCTCGGAGGAATCTGGGGTTGCTACCTGGGATTCTAGGACCTGAAAGCAGAGCTCCGAAGAGTGCAGCAGAGACCTGAGAGAAGTCCTGGGTGGATCCCTTAGGAGAGATTTTCCTGCAAAGGAGAAAAGACCATTTTGGGTAGCTTCCTTGGAGGAGTGTGTGGCTGCTACCTGGGATATTTGGATGCGAAAGAAGAGGTCAAAGCCCTCCAGGAGCTGCCGGGGAGGAGTCTTGGGTGGATCCGGAAGGAGCCATTTTGCATTAAGGGAGGAAACAACCTTTTGGGTAGCTTCCTCGGAGGAATCTGGGGTTGCTACCTGGGATTTTAGGACCTGAAAAGCGGAGCTCCGAAGAGATTTTCCTGCAAAGCAGGAAAGACCATTTTGGGTAGCTTCCTTGGAGGAGTCTGGGGCTGCTACCTGGGATCTTCGGATGCGAAAGAAGAGGTCAAAGCCCTCCAGGAGCTGCCTGGGAGGAGTCTTGGGTGGATCCCGGTGGAACGATTTTGCATTAAGGGAGGAAACAACCTTTTGGTAGCTTCCTCGGAGGAATCTGGGGTTGCTACCTGGGATTCTAGGTCCTGAAAGCAGAGCTCCGAAGAGTGCAGCAGAGACCTGAGAGGAGTCCTGGGTGGATCCCTTAGGAGAGATTTTCCTGCAAAGGAGAAAAGACCATTTTGGGTAGCTTCCTTGGAGGAGTCTGGGGCTGCTACCTGGGACGTTAGGATGCGAAAGAAGAGGTCAAAGCCCTCCAGGAGCTGCCTGGGAGGAGTCTTGGGTGGATGCTGGAGGAGCCATTTTGCATTAAGGGAGGAAACCACCTTTTGGGTAGCTTCCTCGGAGGAATCTGGGGTTGCTACCTGGGATTTTAGGACCTGAAAGCGGAGCTATAAAGAGATTTTCCTGCAAAGCAGGAAAGACCATTTTGGGTAGCTTCCTTGGAGGAGTCTGGGGCTGCTACCTGGGACCTTAGGATGCAAAAGAAGAGGTCAAAGCCCTCCAGGAGCTGCCTGGGAGGAGTCTTGGGTGGATCCTGGTGGAACGATTTTGCATTAAGGGAGGAAACAACCTTTTGGGTAGCTTCCTCGGAGGAATCTGGGGTTGCTACCTGGGATTCTAGGTCCTGAAAGCAGAGCTCCGAAGAGTGCAGCAGAGATCTGAGAGGAGTCCTGGGTGGATCCCTTAGGAGAGATTTTCCTGCAAAGGAGAAAAGACCATTTTGGGTAGCTTCCTTGGAGGAGTGTGGGGCTGCTACCTGGGATCTTAGTATGCGAAAGAAGAGGTCAAAGCCCTCCAGGAGCTGCCTGGGAGGAGTCTTGGGTGGATGCTGGAGGAGCCATTTTGCATTAAGGGAGGAAACAACCTTTTGGGTAGCTTCCTCGGAGGAATCTGGGGTTGCTACCTGGGATTTTAGGACCTGAAAGCGGAGCTATAAAGAGATTTTCCTGCAAAGCAGGAAAGACCATTTTGGGTAGCTTCCTTGGAGGAGTCTGGGGCTGCTACCTGGGACCTTAGGATGCAAAAGAAGAGGTCAAAGCCCTCCTGGAGCTGCCTGGGAGGAGTCTTGGGTGGATCCCGGTGGAATGATTTTGCATTAAGGGAGGAAACAACCTTTTGGGTAGCTTCCTCGGAGGAATCTGGGGTTGCTACCTGGGATTCTAGGTCCTGAAAGCAGAGCTCCGAAGAGTGCAGCAGAGACCTGAGAGGAGTCCTGGGTGGATCCCTTAGGAGAGATTTTCCTGCAAAGCAGGAAAGACCATTTTGGGTAGCTTCCTTGGAGGAATCTGGGGCTGCTACCTGGGACGTTAGGATGCGAAAGAAGAGGTCAAAGCCCTCCTGGAGCTGCCTGGGAGGAGTCTTGCGTGGATGCTGGAGGAGCCATTTTGCATTAAGGGAGGAAACAACCTTTTGGGTAGCTTCCTCGGAGGAATCTGGGGTTGCTACCTGGGATTCTAGGTCCTGAAAGCAGAGCTCTGAAGCGTGCAGCAGAGACCTGAGAGGAGTCCTGGGTGGATCCCTTAGGAGAGATTTTCCTGCAAAGGAGAAAAGACCATTTTGGGTAGCTTCCTTGGAGGAGTGTGGGGCTGCTGCCAGGGATATTAGGACCCGCGAGCAGAGGTCAAAGCCCTCCAGGAGCTGCCTGGGAGGAGTCTTGGGTGGATGCTGGAGGAGCCATTTTGCATTAAGGGAGGAAACAACCTTTTGGGTAGCTTCCTCGGAGGAATCTGGGGTAGCTACCTGGGATTTTAGGACCTGAAAGCAGAGCTCCGAAGAGTGCAGCAGAGACCTGAGAGGAGTCCTGGGTGGATCCCTTAGGAGAGATTTTCCTGCAAAGGAGAAAAGACCATTTTGGGTAGCTTCCTTGGAGGAGTGTGGGGCTGCTGCCAGGGATATTAGGACCCGCGAGCAGAGGTCAAAGCCCTCCAGGAGCTGCCTGGGAGGAGTCTTGGGTGGATCCGGAAGGAGCCATTTTGCATTAAGGGAGGAAACAACCTTTTGGGTAGCTTCCTCGGAGGAATCTGGGGTTGCTACCTGGGATTTTAGGACCTGAAAGCGGAGCTCCGAAGAGATTTTCCTGCAAAGCAGGAAAGACCATTTTGGGTAGCTTCCTTGGAGGAGTCTGGGGCTGCTACCTGGGACCTTAGGATGCAAAAGAAGAGGTCAAAGCCCTCCAGGAGCTGCCTG
Source organism: Pelecanus crispus (assembly GCF_030463565.1). NCBI lineage: Eukaryota > Metazoa > Chordata > Aves > Pelecaniformes > Pelecanidae > Pelecanus > Pelecanus crispus. Next base: position 21,727,601 of record NC_134653.1, on the reverse strand, counting down.
GGAGGACTCTTGCGTGGATCCTGGTGGAACGATTTTGCATTAAGGGAGGAAACAACCTTTTGGGTAGCTTCCTCGGAGGAATCTGGGGTTGCTACCTGGGATTCTAGGACCTGAAAGCAGAGCTCCGAAGAGTGCAGCAGAGACCTGAGAGAAGTCCTGGGTGGATCCCTTAGGAGAGATTTTCCTGCAAAGGAGAAAAGACCATTTTGGGTAGCTTCCTTGGAGGAGTGTGTGGCTGCTACCTGGGATATTTGGATGCGAAAGAAGAGGTCAAAGCCCTCCAGGAGCTGCCGGGGAGGAGTCTTGGGTGGATCCGGAAGGAGCCATTTTGCATTAAGGGAGGAAACAACCTTTTGGGTAGCTTCCTCGGAGGAATCTGGGGTTGCTACCTGGGATTTTAGGACCTGAAAGCGGAGCTCCGAAGAGATTTTCCTGCAAAGCAGGAAAGACCATTTTGGGTAGCTTCCTTGGAGGAGTCTGGGGCTGCTACCTGGGATCTTCGGATGCGAAAGAAGAGGTCAAAGCCCTCCAGGAGCTGCCTGGGAGGAGTCTTGGGTGGATGCTGGAGGAGCCATTTTGCATTAAGGGAGGAAACAACCTTTTGGGTAGCTTCCTCGGAGGAATCTGGGGTTGCTACCTGGGATTCTAGGTCCTGAAAGCAGAGCTCCGAAGCGTGCAGCAGAGACCTGAGAGGAGTCCTGGGTGGATCCCTTAGGAGAGATTTTCCTGCAAAGGAGAAAAGACCATTTTGGGTAGCTTCCTTGGAGGAGTGTGGGGCTGCTGCCAGGGATATTAGGACCCGCGAGCAGAGGTCAAAGCCCTCCAGGAGCTGCCTGGGAGGAGTCTTGGGTGGATCCGGAAGGAGCCATTTTGCATTAAGGGAGGAAACAACCTTTTGGGTAGCTTCCTCGGAGGAATCTGGGGTTGCTACCTGGGATTCTAGGTCCTGAAAGCAGAGCTCCGAAGAGTGCAGCAGAGACCTGAGAGGAGTCCTGGGTGGATCCCTTAGGAGAGATTTTCCTGCAAAGCAGGAAAGACCATTTTGGGTAGCTTCCTCGGAGGAATCTGGGGCTGCTACCTGGGACGTTAGGATGCGAAAGAAGAGGTCAAAGCCCTCCTGGAGCTGCCGGGGAGGAGTCTTGGGTGGATGCTGGAGGAGCCATTTTGCATTAAGGGAGGAAACAACCTTTTGGGTAGCTTCCTCGGAGGAATCTGGGGTTGCTACCTGGGATTTTAGGACCTGAAAGCGGAGCTCCGAAGAGATTTTCCTGCAAAGCAGGAAAGACCATTTTGGGTAGCTTCCTTGGAGGAGTCTGGGGCTGCTACCTGGGATCTTCGGATGCGAAAGAACAGGTCAAAGCCCTCCAGGAGCTGCCTGGGAGGAGTCTTGGGTGGATCCCGGTGGAATGATTTTGCATTAAGGGAGGAAACAACCTTTTGGGTAGCTTCCTCGGAGGAATCTGGGGTTGCTACCTGGGATTCTAGGACCTGAAAGCAGAGCTCCGAAGAGTGCAGCAGAGACCTGAGAGAAGTCCTGTGTGGATCCCTTAGGAGAGATTTTCCTGCAAAGGAGAAAAGACCATTTTGGATAGCTTCCTCGGAGGAATCTGGGGCTGCTACCTGGGACGTTAGGATGCGAAAGAAGAGGTCAAAGCCCTCCTGGAGCTGCCTGGGAGGAGTCTTGGGTGGATGCTGGAGGAGCCATTTTGCATTAAGGGAGGAAACAACCTTTTGGGTAGCTTCCTCGGAGGAATCTGGGGTTGCTACCTGGGATTCTAGGTCCTGAAAGCAGAGCTCCGAAGAGTGCAGCAGAGACCTGAGAGGAGTCCTGGGTGGATCCCTTAGGAGAGATTTTCCTGCAAAGGAGAAAAGACCATTTTGGGTAGCTTCCTTGGAGGAGTCTGGGGCTGCTACCTGGGATATTTGGATGCGAAAGAAGAGGTCAAAGCCCTCCTGGAGCTGCCGGGGAGGAGTCTTGTGTGGATGCTGGAGGAGCCATTTTGCATTAAGGGAGGAAACAACCTTTTGGGTAGCTTCCTCGGAGGAATCTGGGGTTGCTACCTGGGATTTTAGGACCTGAAAGCGGAGCTCCGAAGAGATTTTCCTGCAAAGCAGGAAAGACCATTTTGGGTAGCTTCCTTGGAGGAGTCTGGGGCTGCTACCTGGGACCTTAGGATGCAAAAGAAGAGGTCAAAGCCCTCCAGGAGCTGCCTGGGAGGAGTCTTGGGTGGATCCCGGTGGAATGATTTTTATTAAGGGAGGAAACAACCTTTTGGGTAGCTTCCTCGGAGGAACCTGGGGTTGCTACCTGGGATTCTAGGACCTGAAAGCAGAGCTCCGAAGAGTGCAGCAGAGATCTGAGAGGAGTCCTGGGTGGATCCCTTAGGAGAGATTTTCCTGCAAAGCAGGAAAGACCATTTTGGGTAGCTTCCTCGGAGGAATCTGGGGCTGCTACCTGGGACGTTAGGATGCGAAAGAAGAGGTCAAAGCCCTCCAGGAGCTGCCTGGGAGGAGTCTTGGGTGGATGCTGGAGGAGCCATTTTGCATTAAGGGAGGAAACAACCTTTTGGGTAGCTTCCTCGGAGGAATCTGGGGTTGCTACCTGGGATTCTAGGTCCTGAAAGCAGAGCTCCGAAGCGTGCAGCAGAGACCTGAGAGGAGTCCTGGGTGGATCCCTTAGGAGAGATTTTCCTGCAAAGGAGAAAAGACCATTTTGGGTAGCTTCCTTGGAGGAGTGTGGGGCTGCTGCCAGGGATATTAGGACCCGCGAGCAGAGGTCAAAGCCCTCCAGGAGCTGCCTGGGAGGAGTCTTGGGTGGATGCTGGAGGAGCCATTTTGCATTAAGGGAGGAAACAACCTTTTGGGTAGCTTCCTCGGAGGAATCTGGGGTAGCTACCTGGGATTTTAGGACCTGAAAGCAGAGCTCCGAAGAGTGCAGCAGAGACCTGAGAGGAGTCCTGGGTGGATCCCTTAGGAGAGATTTTCCTGCAAAGGAGAAAAGACCATTTTGGGTAGCTTCCTTGGAGGAGTGTGGGGCTGCTGCCAGGGATATTAGGACCCGCGAGCAGAGGTCAAAGCCCTCCAGGAGCTGCCTGGGAGGAGTTTTGGGTGGATGCTGGAGGATCCATTTTGCATTAAGGGAGGAAACAACCTTTTGGGTAGCTTCCTCGGAGGAATCTGGGGTTGCTACCTGGGATTTTAGGACCTGAAAGCGGAGCTCCGAAGAGATTTTCCTGCAAAGCAGGAAAGACCATTTTGGGTAGCTTCCTTGGAGGAGTCTGGGGCTGCTACCTGGGACCTTAGGATGCAAAAGAAGAGGTCAAAGCCCTCCAGGAGCTGCCTGGGAGGAGTCTTGGGTGGATCCCGGTGGAACGATTTTGCATTAAGGGAGGAAACAACCTTTTGGGTAGCTTCCTCGGAGGCATCTGGGGTTGCTACCTGGGATTCTAGGTCCTGAAAGCAGAGCTCCGAAGAGTGCAGCAGAGACCTGAGAGAAGTCCTGGGTGGATCCCTTAGGAGAGATTTTCCTGCAAAGGAGAAAAGACCATTTTGGGTAGCTTCCTTGGAGGAGTCTGGGGCTGCTACCTGGGATATTTGGATGCGAAAGAAGAGGTCAAAGCCCTCCAGGAGCTGCCTGGGAGGAGTCTTGGGTGGATGCTGGAGGAGCCATTTTGCATTAAGGGAGGAAACCACCTTTTGGGTAGCTTCCTCGGAGGAATCTGGGGTTGCTACCTGGGATTCTAGGTCCTGAAAGCAGAGCTCCGAAGAGTGCAGCAGAGACCTGAGAGGAGTCCTGGGTGGATCCCTTAGGAGAGATTTTCCTGCAAAGGAGAAAAGACCATTTTGGGTAGCTTCCTTGGAGGAGTGTGGGGCTGCTACCTGGGATCTTCGGATGCGAAAGAAGAGGTCAAAGCCCTCCAGGAGCTGCCTGGGAGGAGTCTTGGGTGGATGCTGGAGGAGCCATTTTGCATTAAGGGAGGAAACAACCTTTTGGGTAGCTTCCTGGGAGGAATCTGGGGTTGCTACCTGGGATTTTAGGACCTGAAAGCGGAGCTATAAAGAGATTTTCCTGCAAAGCAGGAAAGACCATTTTGGGTAGCTTCCTTGGAGGAGTCTGGGGCTGCTACCTGGGACGTTAGGATGCGAAAGAAGAGGTCAAAGCCCTCCAGGAGCTGCCTGGGAGGAGTCTTGGGTGGATCCCGGTGGAATGATTTTGCATTAATGGAGGAAACAACCTTTTGGGTAGCTTCCTCGGAGGAATCTGGGGTTGCTACCTGGGATTCTAGGTCCTGAAAGCAGAGCTCCGAAGAGTGCAGCAGAGACCTGAGAGAAGTCCTGGGTGGATCCCTTAGGAGAGATTTTCCTGCAAAGGAGAAAAGACCATTTTGGGTAGCTTCCTTGGAGGAGTGTGGGGCTGCTGCCAGGGATATTAGGACCCGCGAGCAGAGGTCAAAGCCCTCCAGGAGCTGCCTGGGAGGAGTCTTGGGTGGATGCTGGAGGAGCCATTTTGCATTAAGGGAGGAAACAACCTTTTGGGTAGCTTCCTCGGAGGAATCTGGGGTTGCTACCTGGGATTTTAGGACCTGAAAGCGGAGCTCCGAAGAGATTTTCCTGCAAAGCAGGAAAGACCATTTTGGGTAGCTTCCTTGGAGGAGTCTGGGGCTGCTACCTGGGACCTTAGGATGCAAAAGAAGAGGTCAAAGCCCTCCAGGAGCTGCCTGGGAGGAGTCTTGGGTGGATCCCGGTGGAATGATTTTGCATTAATGGAGGAAACAACCTTTTGGGTAGCTTCCTCGGAGGAATCTGGGGTTGCTACCTGGGATTCTAGGTCCTGAAAGCAGAGCTCCGAAGAGTGCAGCAGAGACCTGAGAGGAGTCCTGGGTGGATCCCTTAGGAGAGATTTTCCTGCAAAGCAGGAAAGACCATTTTGGGTAGCTTCCTTGGAGGAATCTGGGGCTGCTACCTGGGACGTTAGGATGCGAAAGAAGAGGTCAAAGCCCTCCAGGAGCTGCCTGGGAGGAGTCTTGGGTGGATCCCGGTGGAATGATTTTGCATTAAGGGAGGAAACAACCTTTTGGGTAGCTTCCTCGGAGGAATCTGGGGTTGCTACCTGGGATTCTAGGTCCTGAAAGCAGAGCTCTGAAGCGTGCAGCAGAGACCTGAGAGGAGTCCTGGGTGGATCCCTTAGGAGAGATTTTCCTGCAAAGCAGGAAAGACCATTTTGGGTAGCTTCCTCGGAGGAATCTGGGGCTGCTACCTGGGACGTTAGGATGCGAAAGAAGAGGTCAAAGCCCTCCTGGAGCTGCCTGGGAGGAGTCTTGGGTGGATGCTGGAGGAGCCATTTTGCATTAAGGGAGGAAACAACCTTTTGGGTAGCTTCCTCGGAGGAATCTGGGGTTGCTACCTGGGATTCTAGGTCCTGAAAGCAGAGCTCTGAAGCGTGCAGCAGAGACCTGAGAGGAGTCCTGGGTGGATCCCTTAGGAGAGATTTTCCTGCAAAGCAGGAAAGACCATTTTGGGTAGCTTCCTCGGAGGAGTCTGGGGCTGCTACCTGGGACGTTAGGATGCGAAAGAAGAGGTCAAAGCCCTCCTGGAGCTGCCTGGGAGGAGTCTTGCGTGGATGCTGGAGGAGCCATTTTGCATTAAGGGAGGAAACAACCTTTTGGGTAGCTTCCTCGGAGGAATCTGGGGTTGCTACCTGGGATTCTAGGACCTGAAAGCAGAGCTCCGAAGCGTGCAGCAGAGACCTGAGAGGAGTCCTGGGTGGATCCCTTAGGAGAGATTTTCCTGCAAAGGAGAAAAGACCATTTTGGGTAGCTTCCTTGGAGGAGTGTGGGGCTGCTGCCAGGGATATTAGGACCCGCGAGCAGAGGTCAAAGCCCTCCAGGAGCTGCCTGGGAGGAGTCTTGGGTGGATCCGGAAGGAGCCATTTTGCATTAAGGGAGGAAACAACCTTTTGGGTAGCTTCCTCGGAGGAATCTGGGGTTGCTACCTGGGATTCTAGGACCTGAAAGCAGAGCTCCGAAGAGTGCAGCAGAGACCTGAGAGGAGTCCTGGGTGGATCCCTTAGGAGAGATTTTCCTGCAAAGCAGGAAAGACCATTTTGGGTAGCTTCCTCGGAGGAATCTGGGGCTGCTACCTGGGACGTTAGGATGCGAAAGAAGAGGTCAAAGCCCTCCTGGAGCTGCCGGGGAGGAGTCTTGGGTGGATGCTGGAGGAGCCATTTTGCATTAAGGGAGGAAACAACCTTTTGGGTAGCTTCCTCGGAGGAATCTGGGGTTGCTACCTGGGATTTTAGGACCTGAAAGCGGAGCTCCGAAGAGATTTTCCTGCAAAGCAGGAAAGACCATTTTGGGTAGCTTCCTTGGAGGAGTCTGGGGCTGCTACCTGGGATCTTCGGATGCGAAAGAACAGGTCAAAGCCCTCCAGGAGCTGCCTGGGAGGAGTCTTGGGTGGATCCCGGTGGAATGATTTTGCATTAAGGGAGGAAACAACCTTTTGGGTAGCTTCCTCGGAGGAATCTGGGGTTGCTACCTGGGATTTTAGGACCTGAAAGCGGAGCTCCGAAGAGATTTTCCTGCAAAGCAGGAAAGACCATTTTGGGTAGCTTCCTTGGAGGAGTCTGGGGCTGCTACCTGGGATCTTCGGATGCGAAAGAAGAGGTCAAAGCCCTCCAGGAGCTGCCTGGGAGGAGTCTTGGGTGGATCCCGGTGGAATGATTTTGCATTAAGGGAGGAAACAACCTTTTGGGTAGCTTCCTCGGAGGAATCTGGGGTTGCTACCTGGGATTCTAGGTCCTGAAAGCAGAGCTCCGAAGCGTGCAGCAGAGACCTGAGAGGAGTCCTGGGTGGATCCCTTAGGAGAGATTTTCCTGCAAAGGAGAAAAGACCATTTTGGGTAGCTTCCTTGGAGGAGTGTGGGGCTGCTGCCAGGGATATTAGGACCCGCGAGCAGAGGTCAAAGCCCTCCAGGAGCTGCCTGGGAGGAGTCTTGGGTGGATGCTGGAGGAGCCATTTTGCATTAAGGGAGGAAACAACCTTTTGGGTAGCTTCCTCGGAGGAATCTGGGGTTGCTACCTGGGATTTTAGGACCTGAAAGCGGAGCTCCGAAGAGATTTTCCTGCAAAGCAGGAAAGACCATTTTGGGTAGCTTCCTTGGAGGAGTCTGGGGCTGCTACCTGGGACCTTAGGATGCAAAAGAAGAGGTCAAAGCCCTCCAGGAGCTGCCTGGGAGGAGTCTTGGGTGGATCCCGGTGGAATGATTTTGCATTAAGGGAGGAAACAACCTTTTGGGTAGCTTCCTCGGAGGAATCTGGGGTTGCTACCTGGGATTCTAGGTCCTGAAAGCAGAGCTCCGAAGAGTGCAGCAGAGACCTGAGAGGAGTCCTGGGTGGATCCCTTAGGAGAGATTTTCCTGCAAAGCAGGAAAGACCATTTTGGGTAGCTTCCTTGGAGGAATCTGGGGCTGCTACCTGGGACGTTAGGATGCGAAAGAAGAGGTCAAAGCCCTCCAGGAGCTGCCTGGGAGGAGTCTTGGGTGGATCCCGGTGGAATGATTTTGCATTAAGGGAGGAAACAACCTTTTGGGTAGCTTCCTCGGAGGAATCTGGGGTTGCTACCTGGGATTCTAGGTCCTGAAAGCAGAGCTCTGAAGCGTGCAGCAGAGACCTGAGAGGAGTCCTGGGTGGATCCCTTAGGAGAGATTTTCCTGCAAAGCAGGAAAGACCATTTTGGGTAGCTTCCTCGGAGGAATCTGGGGCTGCTACCTGGGACGTTAGGATGCGAAAGAAGAGGTCAAAGCCCTCCTGGAGCTGCCTGGGAGGAGTCTTGCGTGGATGCTGGAGGAGCCATTTTGCATTAAGGGAGGAAACAACCTTTTGGGTAGCTTCCTCGGAGGAATCTGGGGTTGCTACCTGGGATTCTAGGTCCTGAAAGCAGAGCTCTGAAGCGTGCAGCAGAGACCTGAGAGGAGTCCTGGGTGGATCCCTTAGGAGAGATTTTCCTGCAAAGCAGGAAAGACCATTTTGGGTAGCTTCCTCGGAGGAGTCTGGGGCTGCTACCTGGGACGTTAGGATGCGAAAGAAGAGGTCAAAGCCCTCCTGGAGCTGCCTGGGAGGAGTCTTGCGTGGATGCTGGAGGAGCCATTTTGCATTAAGGGAGGAAACAACCTTTTGGGTAGCTTCCTCGGAGGAATCTGGGGTTGCTACCTGGGATTCTAGGACCTGAAAGCAGAGCTCCGAAGCGTGCAGCAGAGACCTGAGAGGAGTCCTGGGTGGATCCCTTAGGAGAGATTTTCCTGCAAAGGAGAAAAGACCATTTTGGGTAGCTTCCTTGGAGGAGTGTGGGGCTGCTGCCAGGGATATTAGGACCCGCGAGCAGAGGTCAAAGCCCTCCAGGAGCTGCCTGGGAGGAGTCTTGGGTGGATCCGGAAGGAGCCATTTTGCATTAAGGGAGGAAACAACCTTTTGGGTAGCTTCCTCGGAGGAATCTGGGGTTGCTACCTGGGATTCTAGGACCTGAAAGCAGAGCTCCGAAGAGTGCAGCAGAGACCTGAGAGGAGTCCTGGGTGGATCCCTTAGGAGAGATTTTCCTGCAAAGCAGGAAAGACCATTTTGGGTAGCTTCCTCGGAGGAATCTGGGGCTGCTACCTGGGACGTTAGGATGCGAAAGAAGAGGTCAAAGCCCTCCTGGAGCTGCCGGGGAGGAGTCTTGGGTGGATGCTGGAGGAGCCATTTTGCATTAAGGGAGGAAACAACCTTTTGGGTAGCTTCCTCGGAGGAATCTGGGGTTGCTACCTGGGATTTTAGGACCTGAAAGCGGAGCTCCGAAGAGATTTTCCTGCAAAGCAGGAAAGACCATTTTGGGTAGCTTCCTTGGAGGAGTCTGGGGCTGCTACCTGGGATCTTCGGATGCGAAAGAACAGGTCAAAGCCCTCCAGGAGCTGCCTGGGAGGAGTCTTGGGTGGATCCCGGTGGAATGATTTTGCATTAAGGGAGGAAACAACCTTTTGGGTAGCTTCCTCGGAGGAATCTGGGGTTGCTACCTGGGATTTTAGGACCTGAAAGCGGAGCTCCGAAGAGATTTTCCTGCAAAGCAGGAAAGACCATTTTGGGTAGCTTCCTTGGAGGAGTCTGGGGCTGCTACCTGGGATCTTCGGATGCGAAAGAAGAGGTCAAAGCCCTCCAGGAGCTGCCTGGGAGGAGTCTTGGGTGGATCCCGGTGGAATGATTTTGCATTAAGGGAGGAAACAACCTTTTGGGTAGCTTCCTCGGAGGAATCTGGGGTTGCTACCTGGGATTCTAGGTCCTGAAAGCAGAGCTCCGAAGCGTGCAGCAGAGACCTGAGAGGAGTCCTGGGTGGATCCCTTAGGAGAGATTTTCCTGCAAAGGAGAAAAGACCATTTTGGGTAGCTTCCTTGGAGGAGTGTGGGGCTGCTGCCAGGGATATTAGGACCCGCGAGCAGAGGTCAAAGCCCTCCAGGAGCTGCCTGGGAGGAGTCTTGGGTGGATGCTGGAGGAGCCATTTTGCATTAAGGGAGGAAACAACCTTTTGGGTAGCTTCCTCGGAGGAATCTGGGGTAGCTACCTGGGATTTTAGGACCTGAAAGCAGAGCTCCGAAGAGTGCAGCAGAGACCTGAGAGGAGTCCTGGGTGGATCCCTTAGGAGAGATTTTCCTGCAAAGGAGAAAAGACCATTTTGGGTAGCTTCCTTGGAGGAGTGTGTGGCTGCTGCCAGGGATATTAGGACCCGCGAGCAGAGGTCAAAGCCCTCCAGGAGCTGCCTGGGAGGAGTTTTGGGTGGATGCTGGAGGAGCCATTTTGCATTAAGGGAGGCAACAACCTTTTGGGTAGCTTCCTCGGAGGAATCTGGGGTTGCTACCTGGGATTTTAGGACCTGAAAGCGGAGCTCCGAAGAGATTTTCCTGCAAAGCAGGAAAGACCATTTTGGGTAGCTTCCTTGGAGGAGTCTGGGGCTGCTACCTGGGACCTTAGGATGCAAAAGAAGAGGTCAAAGCCCTCCAGGAGCTGCCTGGGAGTAGTCTTGGGTGGATCCCGGTGGAACGATTTTGCATTAAGGGAGGAAACAACCTTTTGGGTAGCTTCCTCGGAGGCATCTGGGGTTGCTACCTGGGATTCTAGGTCCTGAAAGCAGAGCTCCGAAGAGTGCAGCAGAGACCTGAGAGAAGTCCTGTGTGGATCCCTTAGGAGAGATTTTCCTGCAAAGGAGAAAAGACCATTTTGGGTAGCTTCCTTGGAGGAGTCTGGGGCTGCTACCTGGGATATTTGGATGCGAAAGAAGAGGTCAAAGCCCTCCAGGAGCTGCCTGGGAGGAGTCTTGGGTGGATGCTGGAGGAGCCATTTTGCATTAAGGGAGGAAACCACCTTTTGGGTAGCTTCCTCGGAGGAATCTGGGGTTGCTACCTGGGATTCTAGGTCCTGAAAGCAGAGCTCCGAAGAGTGCAGCAGAGTCCTGAGAGGAGTCCTGGGTGGATCCCTTAGGAGAGATTTTCCTGCAAAGGAGAAAAGACCATTTTGGGTAGCTTCCTTGGAGGAGTGTGTGGCTGCTACCTGGGATATTTGGATGCGAAAGAAGAGGTCAAAGCCCTCCAGGAGCTGCCTGGGAGGAGTCTTGGGTGGATGCTGGAGGAGCCATTTTGCATTAAGGGAGGAAACAACCTTTTGGGTAGCTTCCTGGGAGGAATCTGGGGTTGCTACCTGGGATTTTAGGACCTGAAAGCGGAGCTATAAAGAGATTTTCCTGCAAAGCAGGAAAGACCATTTTGGGTAGCTTCCTTGGAGGAGTCTGGGGCTGCTACCTGGCACCTTAGGATGCAAAAGAAGAGGTCAAAGCCCTCCAGGAGCTGCCTGGGAGGAGTCTTGGGTGGATCCCGGTGGAATGATTTTGCATTAATGGAGGAAACAACCTTTTGGGTAGCTTCCTCGGAGGAATCTGGGGTTGCTACCTGGGATTCTAGGTCCTGAAAGCAGAGCTCCGAAGAGTGCAGCAGAGACCTGAGAGAAGTCCTGGGTGGATCCCTTAGGAGAGATTTTCCTGCAAAGGAGAAAAGACCATTTTGGGTAGCTTCCTTGGAGGAGTGTGGGGCTGCTGCCAGGGATATTAGGACCCGCGAGCAGAGGTCAAAGCCCTCCAGGAGCTGCCTGGGAGGAGTCTTGGGTGGATGCTGGAGGAGCCATTTTGCATTAAGGGAGGAAACAACCTTTTGGGTAGCTTCCTCAGAGGAATCTGGGGTTGCTACCTGGGATTTTAGGACCTGAAAGCGGAGCTCCGAAGAGATTTTCCTGCAAAGCAGGAAAGACCATTTTGGGTAGCTTCCTTGGAGGAGTCTGGGGCTGCTACCTGGGATCTTCGGATGCGAAAGAAGAGGTCAAAGCCCTCCAGGAGCTGCCTGGGTGGAGTCTTGGGTGGATCCCGGTGGAACGATTTTGCATTAAGGGAGGAAACAACCTTTTGGGTAGCTTCCTCGGAGGCATCTGGGGTTGCTACCTGGGATTCTAGGTCCTGAAAGCAGAGCTCTGAAGCGTGCAGCAGAGACCTGAGAGGAGTCCTGGGTGGATCCCTTAGGAGAGATTTTCCTGCAAAGCAGGAAAGACCATTTTGGGTAGCTTCCTCGGAGGAATCTGGGGCTGCTACCTGGGACGTTAGGATGCGAAAGAAGAGGTCAAAGCCCTCCTGGAGCTGCCTGGGAGGAGTCTTGCGTGGATGCTGGAGGAGCCATTTTGCATTAAGGGAGGAAACAACCTTTTGGGTAGCTTCCTCGGAGGAATCTGGGGTTGCTACCTGGGATTCTAGGTCCTGAAAGCAGAGCTCTGAAGCGTGCAGCAGAGACCTGAGAGGAGTCCTGGGTGGATCCCTTAGGAGAGATTTTCCTGCAAAGCAGGAAAGACCATTTTGGGTAGCTTCCTCGGAGGAGTCTGGGGCTGCTACCTGGGACGTTAGGATGCGAAAGAAGAGGTCAAAGCCCTCCTGGAGCTGCCTGGGAGGAGTCTTGCGTGGATGCTGGAGGAGCCATTTTGCATTAAGGGAGGAAACAACCTTTTGGGTAGCTTCCTCGGAGGAATCTGGGGTTGCTACCTGGGATTCTAGGACCTGAAAGCAGAGCTCCGAAGCGTGCAGCAGAGACCTGAGAGGAGTCCTGGGTGGATCCCTTAGGAGAGATTTTCCTGCAAAGGAGAAAAGACCATTTTGGGTAGCTTCCTTGGAGGAGTGTGGGGCTGCTGCCAGGGATATTAGGACCCGCGAGCAGAGGTCAAAGCCCTCCAGGAGCTGCCTGGGAGGAGTCTTGGGTGGATCCGGAAGGAGCCATTTTGCATTAAGGGAGGAAACAACCTTTTGGGTAGCTTCCTCGGAGGAATCTGGGGTTGCTACCTGGGATTCTAGGACCTGAAAGCAGAGCTCCGAAGAGTGCAGCAGAGACCTGAGAGGAGTCCTGGGTGGATCCCTTAGGAGAGATTTTCCTGCAAAGCAGGAAAGACCATTTTGGGTAGCTTCCTCGGAGGAATCTGGGGCTGCTACCTGGGACGTTAGGATGCGAAAGAAGAGGTCAAAGCCCTCCTGGAGCTGCCGGGGAGGAGTCTTGGGTGGATGCTGGAGGAGCCATTTTGCATTAAGGGAGGAAACAACCTTTTGGGTAGCTTCCTCGGAGGAATCTGGGGTTGCTACCTGGGATTTTAGGACCTGAAAGCGGAGCTCCGAAGAGATTTTCCTGCAAAGCAGGAAAGACCATTTTGGGTAGCTTCCTTGGAGGAGTCTGGGGCTGCTACCTGGGATCTTCGGATGCGAAAGAACAGGTCAAAGCCCTCCAGGAGCTGCCTGGGAGGAGTCTTGGGTGGATCCCGGTGGAATGATTTTGCATTAAGGGAGGAAACAACCTTTTGGGTAGCTTCCTCGGAGGAATCTGGGGTTGCTACCTGGGATTTTAGGACCTGAAAGCGGAGCTCCGAAGAGATTTTCCTGCAAAGCAGGAAAGACCATTTTGGGTAGCTTCCTTGGAGGAGTCTGGGGCTGCTACCTGGGATCTTCGGATGCGAAAGAAGAGGTCAAAGCCCTCCAGGAGCTGCCTGGGAGGAGTCTTGGGTGGATCCCGGTGGAATGATTTTGCATTAAGGGAGGAAACAACCTTTTGGGTAGCTTCCTCGGAGGAATCTGGGGTTGCTACCTGGGATTCTAGGTCCTGAAAGCAGAGCTCCGAAGCGTGCAGCAGAGACCTGAGAGGAGTCCTGGGTGGATCCCTTAGGAGAGATTTTCCTGCAAAGGAGAAAAGACCATTTTGGGTAGCTTCCTTGGAGGAGTGTGGGGCTGCTGCCAGGGATATTAGGACCCGCGAGCAGAGGTCAAAGCCCTCCAGGAGCTGCCTGGGAGGAGTCTTGGGTGGATGCTGGAGGAGCCATTTTGCATTAAGGGAGGAAACAACCTTTTGGGTAGCTTCCTCGGAGGAATCTGGGGTAGCTACCTGGGATTCTAGGTCCTGAAAGCAGAGCTCCGAAGAGTGCAGCAGAGACCTGAGAGGAGTCCTGGGTGGATCCCTTAGGAGAGATTTTCCTGCAAAGCAGAAAAGACCATTTTGGGTAGCTTCCTCGGAGGAGTCTGGGGCTGCTACCTGGGACGTTAGGATGCGAAAGAAGAGGTCAAAGCCCTCCTGGAGCTGCCTGGGAGGAGTCTTGCGTGGATGCTGGAGGAGCCATTTTGCATTAAGGGAGGAAACAACCTTTTGGGTAGCTTCCTCGGAGGAATCTGGGGTTGCTACCTGGGATTCTAGGACCTGAAAGCAGAGCTCCGAAGCGTGCAGCAGAGACCTGAGAGGAGTCCTGGGTGGATCCCTTAGGAGAGATTTTCCTGCAAAGGAGAAAAGACCATTTTGGGTAGCTTCCTTGGAGGAGTGTGGGGCTGCTGCCAGGGATATTAGGACCCGCGAGCAGAGGTCAAAGCCCTCCAGGAGCTGCCTGGGAGGAGTCTTGGGTGGATCCGGAAGGAGCCATTTTGCATTAAGGGAGGAAACAACCTTTTGGGTAGCTTCCTCGGAGGAATCTGGGGTTGCTACCTGGGATTCTAGGACCTGAAAGCAGAGCTCCGAAGAGTGCAGCAGAGACCTGAGAGGAGTCCTGGGTGGATCCCTTAGGAGAGATTTTCCTGCAAAGCAGGAAAGACCATTTTGGGTAGCTTCCTCGGAGGAATCTGGGGCTGCTACCTGGGACGTTAGGATGCGAAAGAAGAGGTCAAAGCCCTCCTGGAGCTGCCGGGGAGGAGTCTTGGGTGGATGCTGGAGGAGCCATTTTGCATTAAGGGAGGAAACAACCTTTTGGGTAGCTTCCTCGGAGGAATCTGGGGTTGCTACCTGGGATTTTAGGACCTGAAAGCGGAGCTCCGAAGAGATTTTCCTGCAAAGCAGGAAAGACCATTTTGGGTAGCTTCCTTGGAGGAGTCTGGGGCTGCTACCTGGGATCTTCGGATGCGAAAGAACAGGTCAAAGCCCTCCAGGAGCTGCCTGGGAGGAGTCTTGGGTGGATCCCGGTGGAATGATTTTGCATTAAGGGAGGAAACAACCTTTTGGGTAGCTTCCTCGGAGGAATCTGGGGTTGCTACCTGGGATTTTAGGACCTGAAAGCGGAGCTCCGAAGAGATTTTCCTGCAAAGCAGGAAAGACCATTTTGGGTAGCTTCCTTGGAGGAGTCTGGGGCTGCTACCTGGGATCTTCGGATGCGAAAGAAGAGGTCAAAGCCCTCCAGGAGCTGCCTGGGAGGAGTCTTGGGTGGATCCCGGTGGAATGATTTTGCATTAAGGGAGGAAACAACCTTTTGGGTAGCTTCCTCGGAGGAATCTGGGGTTGCTACCTGGGATTCTAGGTCCTGAAAGCAGAGCTCCGAAGCGTGCAGCAGAGACCTGAGAGGAGTCCTGGGTGGATCCCTTAGGAGAGATTTTCCTGCAAAGGAGAAAAGACCATTTTGGGTAGCTTCCTTGGAGGAGTGTGGGGCTGCTGCCAGGGATATTAGGACCCGCGAGCAGAGGTCAAAGCCCTCCAGGAGCTGCCTGGGAGGAGTCTTGGGTGGATGCTGGAGGAGCCATTTTGCATTAAGGGAGGAAACAACCTTTTGGGTAGCTTCCTCGGAGGAATCTGGGGTAGCTACCTGGGATTTTAGGACCTGAAAGCAGAGCTCCGAAGAGTGCAGCAGAGACCTGAGAGGAGTCCTGGGTGGATCCCTTAGGAGAGATTTTCCTGCAAAGGAGAAAAGACCATTTTGGGTAGCTTCCTTGGAGGAGTGTGTGGCTGCTGCCAGGGATATTAGGACCCGCGAGCAGAGGTCAAAGCCCTCCAGGAGCTGCCTGGGAGGAGTTTTGGGTGGATGCTGGAGGAGCCATTTTGCATTAAGGGAGGCAACAACCTTTTGGGTAGCTTCCTCGGAGGAATCTGGGGTTGCTACCTGGGATTTTAGGACCTGAAAGCGGAGCTCCGAAGAGATTTTCCTGCAAAGCAGGAAAGACCATTTTGGGTAGCTTCCTTGGAGGAGTCTGGGGCTGCTACCTGGGACCTTAGGATGCAAAAGAAGAGGTCAAAGCCCTCCAGGAGCTGCCTGGGAGTAGTCTTGGGTGGATCCCGGTGGAACGATTTTGCATTAAGGGAGGAAACAACCTTTTGGGTAGCTTCCTCGGAGGCATCTGGGGTTGCTACCTGGGATTCTAGGTCCTGAAAGCAGAGCTCCGAAGAGTGCAGCAGAGACCTGAGAGAAGTCCTGTGTGGATCCCTTAGGAGAGATTTTCCTGCAAAGGAGAAAAGACCATTTTGGGTAGCTTCCTTGGAGGAGTCTGGGGCTGCTACCTGGGATATTTGGATGCGAAAGAAGAGGTCAAAGCCCTCCAGGAGCTGCCTGGGAGGAGTCTTGGGTGGATGCTGGAGGAGCCATTTTGCATTAAGGGAGGAAACCACCTTTTGGGTAGCTTCCTCGGAGGAATCTGGGGTTGCTACCTGGGATTCTAGGTCCTGAAAGCAGAGCTCCGAAGAGTGCAGCAGAGTCCTGAGAGGAGTCCTGGGTGGATCCCTTAGGAGAGATTTTCCTGCAAAGGAGAAAAGACCATTTTGGGTAGCTTCCTTGGAGGAGTGTGTGGCTGCTACCTGGGATATTTGGATGCGAAAGAAGAGGTCAAAGCCCTCCAGGAGCTGCCTGGGAGGAGTCTTGGGTGGATGCTGGAGGAGCCATTTTGCATTAAGGGAGGAAACAACCTTTTGGGTAGCTTCCTGGGAGGAATCTGGGGTTGCTACCTGGGATTTTAGGACCTGAAAGCGGAGCTATAAAGAGATTTTCCTGCAAAGCAGGAAAGACCATTTTGGGTAGCTTCCTTGGAGGAGTCTGGGGCTGCTACCTGGCACCTTAGGATGCAAAAGAAGAGGTCAAAGCCCTCCAGGAGCTGCCTGGGAGGAGTCTTGGGTGGATCCCGGTGGAATGATTTTGCATTAATGGAGGAAACAACCTTTTGGGTAGCTTCCTCGGAGGAATCTGGGGTTGCTACCTGGGATTCTAGGTCCTGAAAGCAGAGCTCCGAAGAGTGCAGCAGAGACCTGAGAGAAGTCCTGGGTGGATCCCTTAGGAGAGATTTTCCTGCAAAGGAGAAAAGACCATTTTGGGTAGCTTCCTTGGAGGAGTGTGGGGCTGCTGCCAGGGATATTAGGACCCGCGAGCAGAGGTCAAAGCCCTCCAGGAGCTGCCTGGGAGGAGTCTTGGGTGGATGCTGGAGGAGCCATTTTGCATTAAGGGAGGAAACAACCTTTTGGGTAGCTTCCTCGGAGGAATCTGTGGTTGCTACCTGGGATTTTAGGACCTGAAAGCGGAGCTCCGAAGAGATTTTCCTGCAAAGCAGGAAAGACCATTTTGGGTAGCTTCCTTGGAGGAGTCTGGGGCTGCTACCTGGGATCTTCGGATGCGAAAGAAGAGGTCAAAGCCCTCCAGGAGCTGCCTGGGTGGAGTCTTGGGTGGATCCCGGTGGAACGATTTTGCATTAAGGGAGGAAACAACCTTTTGGGTAGCTTCCTCGGAGGAATCTGGGGTTGCTACCTGGGATTCTAGGTCCTGAAAGCAGAGCTCTGAAGCGTGCAGCAGAGACCTGAGAGGAGTCCTGGGTGGATCCCTTAGGAGAGATTTTCCTGCAAAGCAGGAAAGACCATTTTGGGTAGCTTCCTCGGAGGAATCTGGGGCTGCTACCTGGGACGTTAGGATGCGAAAGAAGAGGTCAAAGCCCTCCTGGAGCTGCCTGGGAGGAGTCTTGCGTGGATGCTGGAGGAGCCATTTTGCATTAAGGGAGGAAACAACCTTTTGGGTAGCTTCCTCGGAGGAATCTGGGGTTGCTACCTGGGATTCTAGGTCCTGAAAGCAGAGCTCTGAAGCGTGCAGCAGAGACCTGAGAGGAGTCCTGGGTGGATCCCTTAGGAGAGATTTTCCTGCAAAGCAGGAAAGACCATTTTGGGTAGCTTCCTCGGAGGAGTCTGGGGCTGCTACCTGGGACGTTAGGATGCGAAAGAAGAGGTCAAAGCCCTCCTGGAGCTGCCTGGGAGGAGTCTTGCGTGGATGCTGGAGGAGCCATTTTGCATTAAGGGAGGAAACAACCTTTTGGGTAGCTTCCTCGGAGGAATCTGGGGTTGCTACCTGGGATTCTAGGACCTGAAAGCAGAGCTCCGAAGCGTGCAGCAGAGACCTGAGAGGAGTCCTGGGTGGATCCCTTAGGAGAGATTTTCCTGCAAAGGAGAAAAGACCATTTTGGGTAGCTTCCTTGGAGGAGTGTGGGCTGCTGCCAGGGATATTAGGACCCGCGAGCAGAGGTCAAAGCCCTCCAGGAGCTGCCTGGGAGGAGTCTTGGGTGGATCCGGAAGGAGCCATTTTGCATTAAGGGAGGAAACAACCTTTTGGGTAGCTTCCTCGGAGGAATCTGGGGTTGCTACCTGGGATTCTAGGACCTGAAAGCAGAGCTCCGAAGAGTGCAGCAGAGACCTGAGAGGAGTCCTGGGTGGATCCCTTAGGAGAGATTTTCCTGCAAAGCAGGAAAGACCATTTTGGGTAGCTTCCTCGGAGGAAATCTGGGGCTGCTACCTGGGACGTTAGGATGCGAAAGAAGAGGTCAAAGCCCTCCTGGAGCTGCCGGGGAGGAGTCTTGGGTGGATGCTGGAGGAGCCATTTTGCATTAAGGGAGGAAACAACCTTTTGGGTAGCTTCCTCGGAGGAATCTGGGGTTGCTACCTGGGATTTTAGGACCTGAAAGCGGAGCTCCGAAGAGATTTTCCTGCAAAGCAGGAAAGACCATTTTGGGTAGCTTCCTTGGAGGAGTCTGGGGCTGCTACCTGGGATCTTCGGATGCGAAAGAACAGGTCAAAGCCCTCCAGGAGCTGCCTGGGAGGAGTCTTGGGTGGATCCCGGTGGAATGATTTTGCATTAAGGGAGGAAACAACCTTTTGGGTAGCTTCCTCGGAGGAATCTGGGGTTGCTACCTGGGATTTTAGGACCTGAAAGCGGAGCTCCGAAGAGATTTTCCTGCAAAGCAGGAAAGACCATTTTGGGTAGCTTCCTTGGAGGAGTCTGGGGCTGCTACCTGGGATCTTCGGATGCGAAAGAAGAGGTCAAAAGCCCTCCAGGAGCTGCCTGGGAGGAGTCTTGGGTGGATCCCGGTGGAATGATTTTGCATTAAGGGAGGAAACAACCTTTTGGGTAGCTTCCTCGGAGGAATCTGGGGTTGCTACCTGGGATTCTAGGTCCTGAAAGCAGAGCTCCGAAGCGTGCAGCAGAGACCTGAGAGGAGTCCTGGGTGGATCCCTTAGGAGAGATTTTCCTGCAAAGGAGAAAAGACCATTTTGGGTAGCTTCCTTGGAGGAGTGTGGGGCTGCTGCCAGGGATATTAGGACCCGCGAGCAGAGGTCAAAGCCCTCCAGGAGCTGCCTGGGAGGAGTCTTGGGTGGATGCTGGAGGAGCCATTTTGCATTAAGGGAGGAAACAACCTTTTGGGTAGCTTCCTCGGAGGAATCTGGGGTAGCTACCTGGGATTCTAGGTCCTGAAAGCAGAGCTCCGAAGAGTGCAGCAGAGACCTGAGAGGAGTCCTGGGTGGATCCCTTAGGAGAGATTTTCCTGCAAAGCAGAAAAGACCATTTTGGGTAGCTTCCTCGGAGGAGTCTGGGCTGCTACCTGGGACGTTAGGATGCGAAAGAAGAGGTCAAAGCCCTCCTGGAGCTGCCTGGGAGGAGTCTTGCGTGGATGCTGGAGGAGCCATTTTGCATTAAGGGAGGAAACAACCTTTTGGGTAGCTTCCTCGGAGGAATCTGGGGTTGCTACCTGGGATTCTAGGACCTGAAAGCAGAGCTCCGAAGCGTGCAGCAGAGACCTGAGAGGAGTCCTGGGTGGATCCCTTAGGAGAGATTTTCCTGCAAAGGAGAAAAGACCATTTTGGGTAGCTTCCTTGGAGGAGTGTGGGGCTGCTGCCAGGGATATTAGGACCCGCGAGCAGAGGTCAAAGCCCTCCAGGAGCTGCCTGGGAGGAGTCTTGGGTGGATCCGGAAGGAGCCATTTTGCATTAAGGGAGGAAACAACCTTTTGGGTAGCTTCCTCGGAGGAATCTGGGGTTGCTACCTGGGATTCTAGGACCTGAAAGCAGAGCTCCGAAGAGTGCAGCAGAGACCTGAGAGGAGTCCTGGGTGGATCCCTTAGGAGAGATTTTCCTGCAAAGCAGGAAAGACCATTTTGGGTAGCTTCCTCGGAGGAATCTGGGGCTGCTACCTGGGACGTTAGGATGCGAAAGAAGAGGTCAAAGCCCTCCTGGAGCTGCCGGGGAGGAGTCTTGGGTGGATGCTGGAGGAGCCATTTTGCATTAAGGGAGGAAACAACCTTTTGGGTAGCTTCCTCGGAGGAATCTGGGGTTGCTACCTGGGATTTTAGGACCTGAAAGCGGAGCTCCGAAGAGATTTTCCTGCAAAGCAGGAAAGACCATTTTGGGTAGCTTCCTTGGAGGAGTCTGGGGCTGCTACCTGGGATCTTCGGATGCGAAAGAACAGGTCAAAGCCCTCCAGGAGCTGCCTGGGAGGAGTCTTGGGTGGATCCCGGTGGAATGATTTTGCATTAAGGGAGGAAACAACCTTTTGGGTAGCTTCCTCGGAGGAATCTGGGGTTGCTACCTGGGATTTTAGGACCTGAAAGCGGAGCTCCGAAGCGTGCAGCAGAGACCTGAGAGGAGTCCTGGGTGGAACCCTTAGGAGAGATTTTCCTGCAAAGGAGAAAAGACCATTTTGGGTAGCTTCCTTGGAGGAGTGTGGGGCTGCTGCCAGGGATATTAGGACCCGCGAGCAGAGGTCAAAGCCCTCCAGGAGCTGCCTGGGAGGAGTCTTGGGTGGATGCTGGAGGAGCCATTTTGCATTAAGGGAGGAAACAACCTTTTGGGTAGCTTCCTCGGAGGAATCTGGGGTAGCTACCTGGGATTTTAGGACCTGAAAGCAGAGCTCCGAAGAGTGCAGCAGAGACCTGAGAGGAGTCCTGGGTGGATCCCTTAGGAGAGATTTTCCTGCAAAGGAGAAAAGACCATTTTGGGTAGCTTCCTTGGAGGAGTGTGTGGCTGCTGCCAGGGATATTAGGACCCGCGAGCAGAGGTCAAAGCCCTCCAGGAGCTGCCTGGGAGGAGTTTTGGGTGGATGCTGGAGGAGCCATTTTGCATTAAGGGAGGCAACAACCTTTTGGGTAGCTTCCTCGGAGGAATCTGGGGTTGCTACCTGGGATTTTAGGACCTGAAAGCGGAGCTCCGAAGAGATTTTCCTGCAAAGCAGGAAAGACCATTTTGGGTAGCTTCCTTGGAGGAGTCTGGGGCTGCTACCTGGGACCTTAGGATGCAAAAGAAGAGGTCAAAGCCCTCCAGGAGCTGCCTGGGAGTAGTCTTGGGTGGATCCCGGTGGAACGATTTTGCATTAAGGGAGGAAACAACCTTTTGGGTAGCTTCCTCGGAGGCATCTGGGGTTGCTACCTGGGATTCTAGGTCCTGAAAGCAGAGCTCCGAAGAGTGCAGCAGAGACCTGAGAGAAGTCCTGTGTGGATCCCTTAGGAGAGATTTTCCTGCAAAGGAGAAAAGACCATTTTGGGTAGCTTCCTTGGAGGAGTCTGGGGCTGCTACCTGGGATATTTGGATGCGAAAGAAGAGGTCAAAGCCCTCCAGGAGCTGCCTGGGAGGAGTCTTGGGTGGATGCTGGAGGAGCCATTTTGCATTAAGGGAGGAAACCACCTTTTGGTAGCTTCCTCGGAGGAATCTGGGGTTGCTACCTGGGATTCTAGGTCCTGAAAGCAGAGCTCCGAAGAGTGCAGCAGAGTCCTGAGAGGAGTCCTGGGTGGATCCCTTAGGAGAGATTTTCCTGCAAAGGAGAAAAGACCATTTTGGGTAGCTTCCTTGGAGGAGTGTGTGGCTGCTACCTGGGATATTTGGATGCGAAAGAAGAGGTCAAAGCCCTCCAGGAGCTGCCTGGGAGGAGTCTTGGGTGGATGCTGGAGGAGCCATTTTGCATTAAGGGAGGAAACAACCTTTTGGGTAGCTTCCTGGGAGGAATCTGGGGTTGCTACCTGGGATTTTAGGACCTGAAAGCGGAGCTATAAAGAGATTTTCCTGCAAAGCAGGAAAGACCATTTTGGGTAGCTTCCTTGGAGGAGTCTGGGGCTGCTACCTGGCACCTTAGGATGCAAAAGAAGAGGTCAAAGCCCTCCAGGAGCTGCCTGGGAGGAGTCTTGGGTGGATCCCGGTGGAATGATTTTGCATTAATGGAGGAAACAACCTTTTGGGTAGCTTCCTCGGAGGAATCTGGGGTTGCTACCTGGGATTCTAGGTCCTGAAAGCAGAGCTCCGAAGAGTGCAGCAGAGACCTGAGAGAAGTCCTGGGTGGATCCCTTAGGAGAGATTTTCCTGCAAAGGAGAAAAGACCATTTTGGGTAGCTTCCTTGGAGGAGTGTGGGGCTGCTGCCAGGGATATTAGGACCCGCGAGCAGAGGTCAAAGCCCTCCAGGAGCTGCCTGGGAGGAGTCTTGGGTGGATGCTGGAGGAGCCATTTTGCATTAAGGGAGGAAACAACCTTTTGGGTAGCTTCCTCGGAGGAATCTGTGGTTGCTACCTGGGATTTTAGGACCTGAAAGCGGAGCTCCGAAGAGATTTTCCTGCAAAGCAGGAAAGACCATTTTGGGTAGCTTCCTTGGAGGAGTCTGGGGCTGCTACCTGGGACGTTAGGATGCAAAAGAAGAGGTCAAAGCCCTCCTGGAGCTGCCTGGGAGGAGTCTTGGCTGGATCCCGGTGGAATGATTTTGCATTAAGGGAGGAAACAACCTTTTGGGTAGCTTCCTCGGAGGAATCTGGGGTTGCTACCTGGGATTCTAGGTCCTGAAAGCAGAGCTCCGAAGAGTGCAGCAGAGACCTGAGAGGAGTCCTGGGTGGATCCCTTAGGAGAGATTTTCCTGCAAAGCAGGAAAGACCATTTTGGGTAGCTTCCTTGGAGGGATCTGGGGCTGCTACCTGGGACGTTAGGATGCGAAAGAAGAGGTCAAAGCCCTCCTGGAGCTGCCTGGGAGGAGTCTTGCGTGGATGCTGGAGGAGCCATTTTGCATTAAGGGAGGAAACAACCTTTTGGGTAGCTTCCTCGGAGGAATCTGGGGTTGCTACCTGGGATTCTAGGTCCTGAAAGCAGAGCTCCAAAGAGTGCAGCAGAGACCTGAGAGGAGTCCTGGGTGGATCCCTTAGGAGAGATTTTCCTGCAAAGGAGAAAAGACCATTTTGGGTAGCTTCCTTGGAGGAGTGTGGGGCTGCTGCCAGGGATATTAGGACCCGCGAGCAGAGGTCAAAGCCCTCCAGGAGCTGCCTGGGAGGAGTCTTGGGTGGATCCGGAAGGAGCCATTTTGCATTAAGGGAGGAAACAACCTTTTGGGTAGCTTCCTCGGAGGAATCTGGGGTTGCTACCTGGGATTTTAGGACCTGAAAGCGGAGCTATAAAGAGATTTTCCTGCAAAGCAGGAAAGACCATTTTGGGTAGCTTCCTTGGAGGAGTCTGGGGCTGCTACCTGGGACCTTAGGATGCAAAAGAAGAGGTCAAAGCCCTCCAGGAGCTGCCTGGGAGTAGTCTTGGGTGGATCCTGGTGGAACGATTTTGCATTAAGGGAGGAAACAACCTTTTGGGTAGCTTCCTCGGAGGAATCTGGGGTTGCTACCTGGGATTCTAGGACCTGAAAGCAGAGCTGCGAAGAGTGCAGCAGAGACCTGAGAGGAGTCCTGGGTGGATCCCTTAGGAGAGATTTTCCTGCAAAGGAGAAAAGACCATTTTGGGTAGCTTCCTTGGAGGAGTGTGTGGCTGCTACCTGGGATATTTGGATGCGAAAGAAGAGGTCAAAGCCCTCCTGGAGCTGCCGGGGAGGAGTCTTGGGTGGATGCTGGAGGAGCCATTTTGCATTAAGGGAGGAAACAACCTTTTGGGTAGCTTCCTCAGAGGAATCTGGGGTTGCTACCTGGGATTTTAGGACCTGAAAGCGGAGCTCCGAAGAGATTTTCCTGCAAAGCAGGAAAGACCATTTTGGGTAGCTTCCTTGGAGGAGTCTGGGGCTGCTACCTGGGATCTTCGGATGCGAAAGAAGAGGTCAAAGCCCTCCAGGAGCTGCCTGGGTGGAGTCTTGGGTGGATCCCGGTGGAACGATTTTGCATTAAGGGAGGAAACAACCTTTTGGGTAGCTTCCTCGGAGGAATCTGGGGTTGCTACCTGGGATTCTAGGACCTGAAAGCAGAGCTCCGAAGAGTGCAGCAGAGACCTGAGAGGAGTCCTGGGTGGATCCCTTAGGAGAGATTTTCCTGCAAAGGAGAAAAGACCATTTTGGGTAGCTTCCTTGGAGGAGTGTGGGGCTGCTACCTGGGATCTTAGTATGCGAAAGAAGAGGTCAAAGCCCTCCAGGAGCTGCCTGGGAGGAGTCTTGGGTGGATGCTGGAGG